>NW_025335627.1:10812146-10852773 GCF_004798865.1 Varanus komodoensis
TATACCTACTTTTGGGGGGCCCTGTATAAAATGCCCTTACTAGCTCACTTTGGGTCATATGTGCATTCTGAAGTAAAGGGTTAGGGTAAAGCTAGAAGTAAAACTAGCATTATTTGCTCATGTAAATTAGACTTCTCTAGCCTAGTGCTTTCAAGCTATTTTGGACCACAACTCCAAAGATCCATCCCTGTACTGACTGAGGTGGGTGGAAGTTGTAGTCTAAAACCTCTGGAGGGCACCATATTGTGGAAGTCTAAACAGACCTACGTATTCCATATGGTGTACCAAAACAGAATAATCACAGTCTAATATACAGTTAGTGTAGCAAACTCCATTCTGTCTCTCTTTTGGCACAGACAGGCACTAAACAAAATATAGAACTGAAAATGTGTTAATACTCTATAGCTAACAAAAATGCTTGCCGTCACTTGGTAGGCAACATCCATCTCAGAAATATGTCCATATTCCTCTTCAAATGTTCTTAGCTTAGAAAGCAGAATGGACACAGACCTTACAATATATGCTGCAGAAATTAGTTCATTCCTCATTCCAAAAAAAGCAGAAATGTTAAGCCAAAGCCCTTCACGGGTCAGGCTGAGTCTGGAACTGGCCCAAGGTCACTCAGTGAGCTTCTGGACCAAGTGGGACGAGAGTTGAGCTCTCCCAAGTCCCAGTCCGACACTTTTACTAATGCCTCATGCTGGCTTTCTTAGGTAGACAGATGCCCTGGGCTTGCACAGTCTATTAGTCTATCTACCGTATCCCACAAGTGGCTGGATGGGGAATGATGGAAATTGCAGGATTTGGTTCCATCCAAAGATGCACAGGATTGTCCCCTAATAAATTGATTCTGGCATAAAGTATTGGGCTGTAGATGCTACTGCAGGGATCCTCAGACTTTTTAAACAGGGGGCCAGTTCACTGTCCCTCAGACTTTGTGGGGGGGGGGACTATAGTTTGAAAAAAATATGAATGAATTCCTGTGCACATTGTACATTAAAATTAACATTAAAATAAATTTTAAAAATAATTAAAATTTTAAAAAATAATAAAAAAATTAAAAAGGTTTGCTATGCTCCCTTGGGCAGCAGTGGGGAAGAGCATGTCCATATTCAAGGGACAGAGCTACAAGACAACCAAGGCACTAAATATAGTAATTTGCATAATGCAGCTGATGACTACAACTGCCATTTACAAAGAATGAAGCAAAAATACTAAGGATAAATACTGTTAATGCCACTCTTAGTATTTGAAGCAAGTCAGCCCAGAACAATTCCCACAGTACACAAAGGCTGTATTTGGATGCAGAGCTAATGAGTACCATATTTTAGTGCAACCTTGCCAAAACTGGGACTGTCCAGATGAGTTGGACTACAACTTCCATTGGCCATGCTGGTTGGGCATGATGGAAATTACAGTCCTTACCGCCATCCTGGTTCTGAGGGAGCAGGAGTGGGAGGCTGGAGAGGTGAACGCAGGGCGGCTCCCCCAGCTGGGAGAGGGCTGCGAGGCAGGAGGTAAGGGCTTCTTTCCGAGGTAAGGGACGGGGCCACAGCTGGCTGAGTGGGGCACCTCCCACCTCTCCCCACCATGGGGGAAAGAAGCATGGCAGCCGCTCAATGGCGGGGACTTGCCCACAGAAGGCTGTGGCTCCCATGCCCAGGGACGTGGCTCACATACTCAACAATGGATTTAAAAAGTTGTATTTTTCTTACCTTCAATCCTTTTTTAGTGTCTTCGTCTCTCTCTCTCTCTCTCTCCCGCCCTCTTCTCTTCTGTTTCCCGCTCCATATTCCCACTCTGTATATGCGTGCAGTAGGGGGGGGGGGGGGGAGCCAGCGCACACTCAGTCAAGCTGTTACAATTTGGTGTGTGCGCCGGCTCTCTGCTCAGTTTCAAAGAACGCCTGTGCTGGCTCAGAGCTTTTGGACTCGCTTGGAGATCGTCCAAGCAAGTCCAAAAGCTCTGAGGCAGGCCGGATAAATGAGCGTGGCAGGCCATATCCATCCCGCGGGCCATAATTTGCAGACCCATGTTCTACTGCATCAAAAGCCAACAGAAAGACCTCCAGCAGACAGAGCCATTTCCCAGCCCCGCTGCCTGACAGAGCTAGAACCTGGGGACCTTCTTAGAGTAGCCAAGTACACCAGGCTGAAGATGTCCTCTGTCAGAAGAGGTGCTCTGTCCAAGTCTGACTTGAACTTGCCCATACTGAGCAGCCACACAGGTTATCTAGTCCATCTTCTCCACTATGGTGAAATGTATTGCATTTCTATTTCAAATATGGTAAGCATTATTTCTAAATGTGCACCTGCCAGCTTGTATATGCAAATAATATGCAAATTTGTGCCCCCCCCCCTTTTGGCAATGCCTAAGTGGCCACCGTGGATCTTCTTCGTGGAAAGAACAGGCTTCACCACTGGGTTCTGCTGGGCCGGCCCTGACATTTCATGTGGTGGATGTGGGAGCCAGAAGTGGCTGGGCCAGATGCCCCTGCCTCCTGAGCCAACACCCAAGCAGCAAGCCTGCTTCCTGGCTGCTGGCCTTATCGCCCTCCTGTTGTCTTACCCGGTTGCCTTACCCCAGTGTATCACAGGCAGCCCCACTGGCAAAGTCCCCCAACCAGGCATGCTGCCAAAGAGGCAGCTCTCCCTGGCCAAGCACTCTGGCACATACCACCTAAATGTCAGTGCACTGCTCTGCTTATACAATGCACACCGCCGCCGCCGCCGTCACTACTTTGTTGTAGTACAGCACTTACTTGATCCGGCCCAGGGCAGGAAGCAGCTGAACTGGTGCATAGGCAGGAGTGAGGCCCTGGAGGACAGAGCCGTGTTTGCTGTACAGATGTGACCTGCCTCACCACTTCTGGCCCCAGATACCGAGGAGGAGGCTGTCGCGTCATCTGTACTGAAGACATATTTGGTTGCCAAGCATTGACAGTATCTTCTTCACTCCAGGCCAGAAGATGTCTTTGGCCAGCTCTATAGCTATGATCCCCTTGACCTGTGCCAAAACAGGCTTGGATAGCTGTCATTTTGGTTCTTCCAGTGGATCCCATTAAACATTCTTCACCAGGGAGCCCTGAGAAAGGAAAGGCTTGCTTCTTTAGCAGCTGCTACTGCTTTGCAAAAGCTAATGGACTAGTGTTGCCTGGGTTTCACTGTAGGCTTTGCTCAGCCCCTTGAGATCAATTATCAAAATGGCCAAAGAAAGGTGCACCATGACATTATCATTAGGTGCACTGCTTCCTCTTGCTAGAAGGATAAATGCTTCTCCCTCAAGCTCCCTCTGTTGTGCCTACCTTAAAAAACAAAGCAAAACAAAACCCTGGCACATTGCCTGCCTTGGAGAGAAGAGATCTGTATGTAGCAGCAGAGATGTTATTTTCCTGCGGCAACTAGATAGGCAAGGCCTTTTCAGTAAGAGAATAAAATATAGCCTGGGTTTGACTTCTTTGTTGTTGTTGTTTTCTAAGTTTTACAGCCTTTCCTGTCCATAAATAAGAGAGTTAGATTTCCCCCCCCATAATGTGCTGCATAAATACAACTTCATGTATCTGAGAAGCTGACAGCTGCCCTCCAAGATATACTATGACAGCTTAAAAAGTCCACGAATCAATCATTTAGATACAGCTCCTATACTCTCTTCCTGCTAGGATGTATTGTGGAGTCCAGGCACTAGCTGTTTGAGATATGCCATTATAACCCTGATAGATGAAAGCCCCACAACCTCAGAACAATTGTGTGTAAAGTGGAGGGGATAGCAGAAGCCAGGATGCAAGGATCTGCCAGGTTACATCACGCAAGCAACGAGCCAACTCGGGGGAAGGCAGCTCTATCTCCACTTCCAGAAACCTGCACCGCGGCATGATGACAGTTCTGTTCTCAAACAGCCCCATTACGACCCAATTAGCATACATGAAATGCAGATTCAAAGCATTAAAGTGATATACAAATCATTAATTTTTTGTCAAATCCATGTCAGCCTTGGATACATGCCTTCTTATTTTAATGTTGCATGACAGCAAAAAGCTTAATCCCCTGAAAAGAGAAGAAAAGAAAGATCTGGGGTGACTAATATAAGACCACTTTAAACACGGTAATTTTAAGGTTCAGAATAGTGATAATTTGTGTGTGATGGGGCAAGAGGTATGATCGCTTCTATTAAGATAACTGTGGAAGGGAAGGAGGGAAATATTTCAGCATACAACAAGTGTTTCGTACAGATTGCTTGAATGGATGGCACCTCAATGTAAAGAAAGCATCAGCAATTTAAAAATATATTTGCCCTGCGCATTCATCTGAGATCCTCTAGCATTGCAATGCATTTATCCAGAGTAGATGAAAGGGACTGGTTTCAGTGATTTGCCCTATGTGGCAAATCAGATTTTTTTTCCTTTGGAGAGTGGGGCAGCATAAGAAATAGTATCATGTAGATGGGAAGCCTTATTATACCACATCCGACCATTGACCTATTTAGCTCAGTATTCTTTTAGTTCAAACAGCATGATAACACACACTGAAAGGCTGAGCTTAGCATGTCACTGGACCATAAGTGCTTAAAATGTGGGTTATTATGTTGGATAAGCTAAATATACAATAAGTAATAAAAATAATGCATGCTTTGTTGTTGGGTTGTGAACTACGGGTTATTCATCACAGTTTTGTAATCTTGGCTGAGTTCAGCCAACTCAATCATCCATATATGAACAACAAGCTGTGATTCAGTCACAACCCACACTGAACCCTTTCCTTTTGTCTGAACCCAATCATTATCTCCATTGGCTAACAACAGCTCTCCGGGGTTTCAGGCAAAGGCTTTTCCTAGCCCTTCCTGGAAATACAATGGACTGAACCTGTGACCTTGCAAACAAAGCTGCCAAGCTCCAGGCGCACAATTGCCAAACATATAGGAAGAGCTGGGGTCAAGCCGCATGGCCATAGAAGTGGACTACGGAACTTCTGTTGCTGTGGGGTCCTGTTTGGGCATGCACGCTCTCTCCAGCAGTTGCAGGAGTCAGACACTGGCCTTAAACAAGGCCAAAAAGTACAACATAAGTCTGATACTTCTGTTCATAGCATGCAACTACAACAAATCAAGTTGTGGTCCTTGATGGCTTAATCAAACTTACCAGACCATTTAATAAAAGTGTTTTTGAAACAAACAGTTCTCTTTCCCAAACTATTTTGTGCCCAAGAGGTTGTGCTAAGTGTCAGAGTAGATTGTAGTGAGGAAGGTGCACCAACAGATATTACAATCCCAGGCTGTTAAAACCTTTATTGGTTTTTTAACCAATCCCTTATTGGTTAAAACCAGCACCTGAACTGGACCTGGAAGTGCACAGGCAGCCAACGCAAGCAGGCCAGAGCTGGTCTTATGTGTTCAGACATACGAGTCCCAGTTATTAATTTGACTGCCACATTTGGCATGAACTGCAGCTTCTGAACTGTCTTTGAGGGCAGCCACACAAACAGTGCAATGCAGTAATCTAGAGATTACCAAAGTGTGGATTTCTGAAACCAGCCTACCCCTGTTCAAATGGTGGCATAGCTGTGCCAGCAGCCAAAGCTGTCAGAAGGCACTCTAAGCCACTGCGGCCAGCTGAGCCTCGAGTGAAAAAAGGGGGATCAAGGAGCATTGCCAGCCTGTGGACCCCCTCTTTCAGGGGGAGTGAAATCCCATCTAGGACAGGTTGAACACCCTGCATCTGGTCAAATTACCATGTAATCCAGTCAGACTCAATATGGCCTAGTGGGTAGAGTGTTAGACTGGGGGCTTGGGAGACCTGGGTTCTAGTCTGCACTCTGCCATGCCTCCAACTGGGTGCCTCTGGGCCAGTCACTTGCTCTCAGCCTCACCTACCTCACAGGGTTCTTGTAAGGACAAGGGAAAATGGAGAGGAGGGTACCTATGCAGCCCCCCCCCCCCCGGATTCCTCACAAGAGCAAAAGCACCAATATATAAATGTAGTATAATATATGATCCATTTGTTCTTTGTGATACACTTCTGTGCATATTAATGCAGAAGTAAGTCCCTTTAAGTTTGATTAGGCTTACTTCCAAGTGTGCATTGGAAACCCCAGCTCATCTGTTTAAATAACAGTAGCCATTTGCCCATTGTCTCACAGATCTGCCTAAAATTGGCATGTGCTGATATATATGCAGAGAGCAGAAAAACTAACTGCCTTGTGTGAGGGGATTCTGGTGAGGTTGTGGTCAGGGAGAGATGGATTAAATCTCACCTCTTCACATACTGCGGTCCCAATATGGATCAGCAGGGCCTGCATGTCTTCTGAGTAAATGAGAAAGGCATTGGGAACTTGCACCTCACATACGTAACACAAGGATAGCAAGATCCCTTGTCAGGTTTCAGGTGCTAACTCAGGAGAGCAAGTGCAGGGCCCCTTAAGTGGCCCTCCGTGGCCGCGCTCCTTACTGCACTTGGTCTGGATGGGCCTTCAAACAGAGGACTGACCTCTATAAAAGTGGGATTCATGATCACTCCAATACAAATGCACTAGAAGAGTGGGGAAGGGGAATCCACTTTTTATAAACGTAACCTTTGTACTGAACATTGCATAAAATAGTTCCAACTTGACAGTTACAACAACTAAATGAAATCAACTTATGGCACAATCTTGTGCAAATTTATACAGAATTACATTCTCAAACCCTATAATGAATCTTGAAAAATATTTAACGACTCTTTTGCTATCCCAAATGCAATGTTTTTATTAAATGATTGCCCATTACAAGCTATTTCCTATTTCTGACTAGGCTATTCAAATACATTCCTGACAGAGGCTTGTTCAATCTAATTTCATTTTTCTCTGGACAGCCTCTTGGCCCTCTCTCTATAGGCACAAGATGTTCTGGAGAATTCAGAGAAGGTCGATGCTGTACAGGCCAGCATCATTCCCACAAACACAGATCAAAAAGCATTAATAAGCAACTGAATTCTTTGACATGGCAATTCCTGGAAAGAGAGGGAGAGGGAGAGAGAGAGGACCCTTTAGATGTCATCCTCTCATCTAAATCGCAGCTAGTCTTGAACAACCCTGAGATGACCTGACAGGAAGATCTTCCCCAGAGCCACTGTGGCCCAAATGCTGGCCAGATGCAGTGAGTGGGAAAGTCCAATTACACTGGAGGAAAAATACCTGTGCCAGGCTGCGGGGACAGATTCCACACCCCAAAACCCATGGCAGGGCTTTTTGTCAGCTGCCACTGGTGAGAACACCACCATCAGTAGCCTCACACCCACAGAGACTTCCCAGGGTGCCACTGGGGATGGATGGCGCCACACAGATGAGCACAGCTCGTGCAGCCCATCTCTGCCCAAGAGAGGGAGCCTTTGTGGCATTCCAGCCCCCTCCACCCGGAGGGCCTCAGGGTTGCAGCTGCACTGTAAGAGCAGCACTACTTCCCTCCCTTTGATCTGCTGATGGCAATGGTCTTTGATCCCTTGGCAATGGTCTCAGGTGGTCTCCCCTGCAATTTGGCTTTATTCGTTTACTTTTAGAATTTGCTAATTGCCTCTCTTTACATATACACACCCACACCTCTTAAATGACATTCAATTCAGACAACTTATTCAATTAGCAAAAGACTCTGATGTGCTATATTAAAGGCTTTCCATGTTCATTCAGTCTCCAAAATGCTGGGGAATTCTAGTTGCCAAGGGCTACACCTTTGGCAGAAGTGTTACTTTGGCAAAATGAATGCAGTACCACATCCTGTCCAGGCTCCTTCACTGCCTTGGACCCAGACGGTTGTCAAGAGCAGAGGGGTAGATCTAAGTCCCAGATTTGCCAGTTACTGGAACAGGCAGAGGGAGAACAATAAACTGAAATGCCATGAGTTAAAAGCAAGAAATACGAAAGGTAATAGAAGTGGGAAGGCAGGCATTTAAGTAAAGAATTTTCTTTCCCTCTTCTACAAGAATAAATGCTGTTTTGCCAATGAATAAAATAATGCCATGTCTCTTGAGGTAATTAATTAAGAAGGGGCATCTCTTGCAGCATCCTGGTGCCTGCTGACAAGCCTATCCGAGGGCTCAAGGCCTGCCAACTGGTACTAGTTGCCCTCATTGCAAGTAAAACAGACCCAGCCTTCTCAGTTCTCATGTGCTCCTGGTCACTTGGGAGCCTCCAGCTCAGCCCCTCCCCCTGCCCGGAATTGCTTCCACTGGGCTTCTTTGCAGCTCTCCTGTGTCCTTAGATGCATTACAGGTTTTACTCAGCACGTTGTATGCAACCTGGGCATTGAAACAGCATGCGTGTGTCACCCCGAAATATAGCATGGCTTCTGAACCTCCCTCCTTGTGCTTCCAAAGAATACTGTCTGGGGTTTAGTAAAAATAATGCAAAAGATTTATTAAGGGTTCAGGAAAAGTACAGAAAGCTTAGGGGAAAGTCTAGCCCCATTCTGAGCGCAAATCAGTAAACAAAATGGCAAATCAGTGGCAGAAGACAAACAAAAGGGGCAGTACACAGGCTAGCAAGCACAGCCCTGTACAGACTGCCAACTTGTTCCTTGAAAACTCACTGTGCTTTTGATAAGGTTCTCATGATGTCTGTGCTGGGTCTTTCCCCTTTGCTTGGGAAAAAACTACATCTAGGTGCCTGTACTGGAGAAGACTTGAGCAATCCCTCCTAGTGGTGGAAGCAGACAAGCACCAACCTCCTTTTCCAGCTCCTTCCCCCTTGGCTGGGTGAGATCGCAGAAGAATCTCTTGCTTTTGTCTGTTGACTGCCTAGGAATCGCTCATCCCTTGCTCTGAGATGGATTCTAGAAGCGCCTGTCTTGTTCAGGCATCTGGCAATTAACAGGTTTGCTAAGCGGTGGTGCTTGGCCTACAGAAGGCCACAGCCAGGGCATCTGCATTGCCTTTTCCTTAAGCAGAGACGGGCAGCTGATTGCAAAAGGGAGGGGTCTGTCTCCTGGACTAGGTAAGCCAATACAGTCTGGCTGACTGGTGTGCTCCAGGCTGACCACAACATCTCTACACCCTACTTGATCATGAGGGTGGAAGGGGACCCACAAGAACAGACAGGATACCAATGATGTGATTGCAGTTGTGCATTGGCAGGAATCGAATCATGCAGGCAGGGTCTCGAGCAGAGGCAGCTTTTGCTTTTTTGTCGCTTCCCACTGCAGCTGTACCACGGGGAGTTCTCACCAACAGGCACTACTTCAACAAGCGCCGGCTCAAGCAGGTTGTTTATGCGGCTCAGGAGCTGTTGTTGCAACACATCAGCAGAGCTTCCTTTAGGGGAAAAGATTTGTTTTGCAACTCGTAGTGTGCAAAGATTTGTGTGCTGGATTTTAAATAAAAACCTACAGTGGAGAAGCCAGAGGGGCCTTGCTGGGTTTCATGAGCCTCTTGTTAGCAACGATACACTTCTGGGGCTGAAGGAAGGAAGGAAGAAGACTAACTTGAAGTTAAATCTAAGCATCTGGGGAAGGAAGAGCTTGGAAAACAGAATAGCTCTTCATACATGAATAGCCCAATAATAACAATGCAGTAGGGTTTGTAGCTTTCCTGTTTTAACCAGACTGCTGTGCTTTTGCTACTTAGCCATTTTTGGTATAACCTCCTCTCTGGGCAGTAGGTAATTTTGATATACATACAGAAAGGATGGCCCCCAACTTAGACAATTCTAACGGGAGATTATTCAAATTCATGCAGGTTAACCAAAGGAGCCATCCAGTGGGTTGTGCCCTCAATGCTTATCAGCCTCTGAAGTTAAGAGGCCGACGAGCATCCTGCACAGAGAAGAGTCAGTGGCAGAGGCAGCCTTCCTCTCCTGACTCCTTCTGCTCTACAGTTCAGCTGGATGGCTGATTTTACCAATCCCCCTGTGATACCTTGGACACAAGAGAGGGAGGCTGAAACACCCTTGGGATACATAGCATTTTGGCAGACCCAGTCTCCTCCACTTCTCACCCCCTAGAACAGCCCTCTCACTCCTTCTGCAGTCGCTTTTCCAACCTCAGCAACGCATCGGCATAATTCTTTCCATGCTCTCTGAAAAAGGTGGACCTGAGGAAGGGTCCCAGTTCCAAGGTCAGATTCCCAGCTCAGAGGTGATAGCTTTGTTTCCAACTTTGGATCTGAGAATCCAAAGAATCTTTTGACCTCTTAGACACTGTCTAGGGACCACAGGATTGCTCACTATAGCTATCAGTTGCTGGCAATCATGATGGCTGTATATTCCATCCCATTTCAGAGGCAGTATATTTCTCAATGCTGGGAAGCATGAGCACAAAGGTGCTCTCATACTCATTGTGGAAACAGATCCTAAACCGGATTGGTACTTGGTCTGATCTAGTACAACTCTTCCACAGGTGCAGTCCAACAGAATGCACCCTCACTGCTTGGAAGCCCCTGACCCTGGAAGCATCCAAGATTCCCATGCCCTGCCAGGCTGAAGCTGGCAGGGTGGAGGACTTGCAGAAGCTATCTTTGCTTTCTTCACCAGATGGGCACTTTAGCCTATCTAGTGAGGGAGGCTTTGGAGTGGAAGGGAAGGAAGCAGGAAGAAGCCCAGATAAATTGTATCCCAGGCTGTCCATCCCCCCACCCCCGCCACCCCACTTCTCTCCAGCTCATACCCTTGTCCCCTTTTCTGAGGTCCCTCTCCCAACCTCAGATTGGCAGCTGGTGCAGTTCATTCTGTGCCAGCAGCAAGCGGTTGGAATAATTACCTGGGCCAGCATTGGATCTCCAACTCTCTCTTCTGCAGTTGGAGCACAGTATCCCACCCATCCTGTAGGGGGAAATCCAAACTATCCTATGGTCCCTGAAATGCTCACCTGAGCCACCCACCCCTGTGCTTTCCCTCTTCTTAAATGCACCCCCATATATTCAGAATCCATGAAAAAATCTACAAGCCTTTCCACAAAATAAGTGCACTTGCCATTCACCCCCGCCCCAGTTATCACAAGAACTGGCAATATTTTTCGATAAAGGGCCACATTCTCTTGTGGGTGATCTGCAAGGAGCCACATGTCCATGGTGAGTGCAGCTGAAGTGGGGCCAAAGGAAACAGAGGGAGGACACCAGTTTCTCCTGCCAATCTCTTTTTTCTCTTTCTGCCACTTCTCCTCCCTCCTGGTTTGTTCCCTCACAGCAAGTTGCCAGAGAATAAGACAGGATTTCCTGACTCAACCCTACTCTAAACACTTTTGCAAATCTTGCCAAATACGAGTAAGGATATCCCATGCATTCTGATTTGCCACCCAGATGAGATGTTTATGGTCTTCTTTATGTCTTCTCTGTTTGGTTGCCCCGTCCCATCGATTTCTAAGCCTCCAGAGCTCTACAGGGTGTAGCATTTTTGTAATGCTAACCCCAGGCTGAGCTTTTCCTTGCAATACTTCCAAGCCATTGAACTGCAAGGAAAGTGACAGAAGTACAAAACTGCATCTCCCCGGTGGTTCCTTTGGACTGCTGAGCCTCTGTGCAACCCTGAAAGAGTTTTAGAGCCCCAGGACACATGAAAGAAGCCATGGTTTCTCAACTCCAACCCCAGCCTGAACAATTTTGTAAATTTCACCAAATCTGGATTTCCCACGCAGCCAGGTTGACTGGCCAGATCTGAAACCCACACTATTCCTTTTCTGTGCAAACCTTGGTCACCCACTCCCATCAGTTTTCAGGAATGCAGAGCTGTGCAGGGTTCCCAGTTTTCCTAACCCTAACTGGAATTTCCCTTGCAAAGCTTGCAGGACATTGAGCTGCATGGAAACTGGAAGCAGTGCAAGACTGCATCTCTGAGGGTACCGTTGGACCTCTGCTCTTCCATGCAACTAGCAGAGAGCGTTTAAAACCCAGGAAGGAAGCTATGATTTTTCATTTCCAAACCTGTCCTGAATTTTATTGCATATCTCGCCTAATAGGGATTTCCCATAGAAGCAGGGTCTCTGGCTAGGTGGGACATTCATGGGCTTTTCGTCTTTTTGTTTTTTGGTTTCCTGGGTTTGTTTGCCCACCCTCATCAATTTCCAAGGCTCTGGAGCTGTGCAGGGCTCCCCGCTTTCCTAACCACGACCCTACGATGAGATTTTCTTTGCAATTTTGCCAGGCAGTGTCACTGCCTGGAAACGGCCAGAAGTGCAAATGTTCATATGTCACGGGGTTCCTTTGCACCACTGCTCATCTGTGCAAACCAAACATAAGTTTTGAAACCCTGGACCCATGAACACTACCATGGTTTCAAAGCTCCAAACTTAACCTGAACCTTTTTGCAAATCTCGTTGAATAGGACTTTCCCTTAGAATCAGAAACTCTGGCCAGATCCAACACTCATAGCCTTCATTTTGTCAGCTAAGTTTGGTGACCCGCTCCAGTCAATACCCAGGCCTCCAAAGCTGTGCAGGATGCCCAGGTTTCCTAACCCTAATCCAAAGACGAGACTTTCTACGCAATGCAACCATGCATCTCTGAGGTTGTTCCTTTGGGCTGCTGCTCATCTGTGCAAGCTACCAGGATGTTTTGAGCCTCTGGACCCATGAACACAGCCATGGTTTCAAGGCTGGAACCCTAACCTGACCCAGTCTGCAAATCTTGTTGAACACAGGTTTCCCATGCATTCTGGTTTCCGGGCCATATGTGACACTCAAGCTGCTTAATGCCTCTGCTACATTTGGTGGCCAGCTCCCATCAGGTTTCAGGCTTGTGGCGCAGTACAGGATTCCCCATTTTCCAAACCCTAAACCTAGGCTAAGATTTTTCCTGCAATATATGCAGGCCATTTAACTGCATGGAAACTGACAGAAGTGCAATTCTGCATCTCTTAGTTCATAGGTAACAGATGGATGGAGTGAGTGTTGCATCTCGCTTGGGAACAGGAATGCATGGGAATTCTCTATTCAGCAAGATTCGTAAAACATGTCAGGCTAGGGTTGGAGCTGAGAAAGCATGGCTTCTTTCACAGCCCCTGAGGCTTAAAATGTCTTGCTGGTTTGCCCACATGAGCAGTGGGTCAAAGTAATACCTGAGTGGTAGAGTTTTGCACTTCTGGCAGTTTACATAGTTAAATGCCCTGGATGTATTGCAGGGAAAATCTCAGCCTAGGGTTAGTTCTAGGAAAACGGGGACACCTGCACACCTCCACATCCCTGAAAATTGATGGGAGCTGGTACCAAGCGAAACAAAAATAACTAATTGTGTGAGTGAGGCATCTGGCCAAAGATACTGATTCCATTGGACATTCCTATTAGGCTAGATTTGCAAAACATAGAAACAGAGCAAGTCAGAAGGGGCCTCCTGGGCTATCTTGTCTGACCCACAGCTCCAGCCGGCTCCGCTCACGACATGCCCACCATGTGCACAACCAGCCTATCCTTGAACACCCACACCAATGGGGCCTCAACGACCTCCCGTGGAAGCCCATTCCACACCCTCGGGGTCCTGACTTTCAGGAAGTGCTTCCTGGCATCCAAATGGAACCTTGGTTCCCTGAGCTTTGCTCCACTGGAACGGATCCTGCCACCTCAGCTTCCAAATGAAGTAATGGATTTAGGAGCCTTCAAACTTCTTGGGATTTGCAAAGCATGTTTAAATGTTTGGGGCAACAACAACGCAAATTTGTGCATGTCAAAATAGGACCTGCTACGTTTAGTGTGGCAAACTACTTATGTATAGCTTTCATTTTTTTTGCAGTTGAGAGTCGGAGGTTTATATCCACCTGTCCTGGTCTGGTGCCCTCCAGATGTGTTCCACTGCTGTTCCCAGCGGTTCCCAGATACCTGCCTATATGTTGAGAAACTCCAAGGAAACAAGGATGAAACTCCAAGGAAACAAGGAACAAAGTCAACTGGTCTTCTCTGTCAGCATTAACTAGAATGTTATCTCAGACCTACGACTGCCTGTTCAACATTAGCCCCAAATCATTGCACATGTGATGCGTCCAGGGCACAAACACTCATGAATTCTTTGAAGTACTCACTCAAAATTACACCTGTCAAGGACTAAATCTAAAGTAAATGTAAAGTCTTAGAAGCAAACTGCAAAGTTCCTTGTTCCTTATAGGCTGTTAAAAGTACCTGAACTTTGAATCTTCTAAAAATACATGGCCTTTGCATGAATTTCCTCATCTACTAATTAGATTAAAGTTAGTAGGCTCTAACATACTAGGTGTGGTACTCATATAATTGCCTCAGCAATAAACCAGTATCATAGCATGCAGTAATACAACTGACATGACATCATAGATAATACATTCCATCTTGAGAAAATTGCCATAAAATGCTTTTTGCTGCTATATTTACCCTGCTGGTCTGTCCACAAAACCAAGAAAACCACAACACCGCAAATTATCACTCCTGTGTTACCACTACGTTTCTAGCTTCTCTTGTACCATATAGTGCACAGTACAGATTTACACATTTGTACTGTTTCCTCCACTTCTTGTCCCACCACAGCAGCAAATCGCAAGGATAACATCATCACCCTCATAGAATAAGATCTAAATTTAGATATCATTAAGGTCTTGTGTGCATCTAGTGGCATTTTGCCTGCCGACTGCAGCCCCTGATGCAGTATCACAAACTGTTCTGAAAACCCATTCAGATTTAGTAGATATTTGCTAGGCAGCATGGAGATGCTGCTGTTCAAGGAACACACGCTCCCTTGGATGCAAAGAGCTAGTTGCATGTTTTAGGATTCTGACATGGTCATATGAATCACCAACACAGAAAAGAAGCAGGCAACATGTCAGGCTAGGGTTGCAGTTGAGAAATTATGGCTTCTTTCACCAGTCCTGGGCCTCAAAACCGCTTTGTGATTTTCACAGATGAGCAGTGGTCCAAAGGGACAACTTGAGAGATGCAGTTTTTGCACTTCTAGAAGTTTCCATGCTGTTAAATCACTCTCTCCTATCATTTTTCTGACCTTCGGAACTGTGGAAGGTGTCCCTTTTTCCTAAGCCCAACCCTGGACTGAGGTTTTCCCTGCAATACTTCTGCAAAATTTAACTGCACAATAAATGATTGTAGTCCTAAATGTAGTCCATTGGACCGCTGAACATGCCCGCCACCCCCTAACACTTTTTAAGCCACAGGGCCTGTAAAAGTAGCCATAATTTCTCAACTTCTACCCTAGCCTAAATCTTTTTGCATATGTCACCGAATCCAGATTTCCCATGCATTCAACTTCACTGGTCAGATCCGGCATGCACATTCTTTGTGCCCTCAATGTTTCTTTCCCACTTCCACCAGTTTCCAGGCCTTCGGTTCCCCATTTTCTGACCTCTAACCCTAAACTCATATTTTCACTTCCATATTTCCAATCCATTTACTTCCATAAAAACTAACTAGAGTGCAAAACTGCATCTCACAGGTGGTTCCTCTGGACTGCTAGACATGCCTGCCATCTCCCAAGAGTTTTCATTCTCCAGGACCCATGAAAGAAGCCATGGCTTCTGAACTCCAACCCTAGACTGAGTTTTTTGCAATTCTCACCAAATAGGGATTTTCTGTGTTGCATCCAGCCAGATGCAGCACTCATAGTCTTCTTTACATTTGCTACATTTCATCACCTGCTCCCATCAATTCCCAGACCTCCCAAGTCATGTAGAGTGCCTTTTTCCTAACCCTAACCCTAAGCGGAGTTTTTCCCTGCAAAATTCCCATGCCCTTTCAAGCTGATAAATCAGTTTTGCTAGTGGCCTGAACTGACCATTTGTGGAAGGCTTCTAAAAGGAGGCTGAGGCCTGCATGAAATGTGGCTGATGGGCTCAAGCCACCCTAGGGTCACCCCATACTCCAACACAACTGTATCCTATCTCTGGTTCCTTTCTGAGCTGTTACGTCAGCTTTTTGAAGCAAAATCTTGGGGCATAAAACAATAATACCCACCACATGTACTGACACAGTCAGCAACACAAAGCCCCAAATCCTTTGACACCTCCAGCATGGCCATAATATCATGCTTGACAACTCAGCAGAGCACATTGCCTCAGGCACCTTCGAATAGCGAGGCAGTTCATAAATAGTCTAAACGAATAAAAACAACACTCGTTCTCTGAGTACTCAGCAACACTTGATTGCCAGCTCTTGACCCAGAAACTGAAATCCTGCTCGTAAAGGGAGGGTGACGGAAGTGTGATCAGCTGGAGCCCAGCGGGGAGAATCACCACTGCTAATCAGCGGCCTGCTTTCCTGCATATGTTACATGCAAGAGGCGCTGCTTCTGGTCAGGGTTGGCAACTCTGCAGGCTTGGTCACTCTTGTGGACAATCTATCTGAGCAACTGAGGAGGAGGAGCCTGTCGCTCCACATCTCGCCATACCTCTCAGCAACACGCATACCACCATCCTTCTGGTTTACCTGGCTGGGATGGGCTTGGTGGTGCAACTTTAGAGAAGGTATAGCAGGGCTGGCTTCAGAAGGAGATACAGGGAGATTCCTGCTCAACACCGTTGCCATTGTTGTCCTAGCATGAACCTGCCCACACCCCAGGCTCATCATCTAAGGTCCTCTCCAAGTGCCTGTTTCAAGGTCTGCAGCCAGGATGTCAGTGGCCAGAGACAGACAAGCGCAACAGAAGCACCAGGCCAGGGCAACAGAACTAGGGGCAAGACAAAGTCCCAAAGCAGGTTTAATGTCAACCCCAAAGTTCTAGTCTTGGTACAGGCCAAGTTCAAGAATCAGAAGTATGCATCAGGGCAGAACAAGGACATGGTTGGGAGCAAGGGAAAGGTTGAGAACCAGAGGGATGAACAGAGGTGCAGGTACCTTGGGCAGGGTAACAGGACAGGAGACATGGCATGACAGGCTGCACAAGACAACAAGGACTAGATACAGCAAGGGTCGGGCAAGAGCCAGGAGCTGAAGCACAGTTTGCAGGAAGCCCTGCAGTCCTGAAGTAACACAGCAAGGCAGAATACATGGGCAAGGCAAGGTACAGGTCGAGCAAGGTGCAGTCACAATGGCAAATAGAAGGACCTGTGTCACTGAGGCAGCATGGCAAGGCAGGAGGCACAGCAGAAACCAGGAGTAGGCAGTGCAGCAAACAGGAGGACCTGCATTGCTGAGGCAGCATGGCAAAGCAGGATACACAGCAAGATGCAGGAGCAGGAGTGGCCAGTGGCACAGCAGCAAACAGGAGGCCCTGTGCTACAGACACAACGTAGCAAGGCAGGAGACAAGGAAGATGCAGACACTGCAGTTAGAGACCTGTGTTGCTTATGCCAGTTTTGGAGCAAAGAGCTTGCTCTTATATCACGCATCCCCCAGGGCTTCCACTTGGCACACATCTGTAGAATGAAAGCTCCAGCCCAGGGCCTGGGACAGATCCTGCAAATACAATGGTAATTGTTCTGGTTCTGGCCTCCCGGATCCTGGCAACCTGCTGCAAAGGAAGCTCAGAAGTTAGCACTGAGGGAGAAGATTTTTTTTGTGATTCTACCCCCTGCCACTGCCCCCAGCCCCATAATGGGATGATTTCTCCCATAAGGGCCAACTGGCACCAACATGGCTATCATTTTGGTGCCAGGAGAAGATCCTTGTTCTCTCAGATTTTTGCCAGATCTTAATCAGGTCTTAAATGGTTCTCATTGTTGATTAAAATTGCTTTTAAGTGTGTGTGTGTGTGTGTGTGTGTGTGTGTGTTGTACATTTATATATATATATATATGCATGTGATGTTACAACAGATTTGTAAGATTTTAATCTTTATAATCCACTCAGAGAGCTTTGGCTGTTGAGTGGTGTAGAATGTAAGAAATTAGATGAATTAACATTAAGCCCTGTCTTAAACAGCTGAGCACAGTTCTGATGTTGGCAATTACCTTTCAAGCCCTAAGTAGTTTGGGCCCAGAATATATGAAGGGCTGTTTCCTCCCCTAGCAGCCTGTCCACCTCCTAGGATCTGCTCTGGAGAAGCCGTGACTGAGGCCCAGAGGCTGGCTGGGACCAAGAAAGGACCTTCTTTGTGGAAGTCTCTTCCTTATGAAGTCCTCTGGGACCCTTCCCCTGGCTTGTCACTGCCAGAACGATGACTATGATGTTTCTGGCAGGAATTTCACTCCAAAGGGGCAGGGTTTTTGTGGCTGTTCCCCCTCCGTGTTTTGATTTGTTCAGAATTTTAAAACCAAATGTTCACTGTAAGCCATCCTGTGTGCTGTAAATGCAGTGAAGGGGCAGAACACAATTATTTTAATTAAAATACACTTTTATGTCATAACAAGCAGCCTTAAACCCAGAAAATACAGCTTGCAATAATGCATCTGAAAGAGGCAAAACTGCCTGTCCTGGAAAGACTTTCCCAGGGCCAGAATATAAGGCATCTGGAAGAGAATGGAGGTTGTAAACAAGGGGGGGAAGAAACAGAACCTTGTCAGTTGCCAACCCCCCTTTTTTCTTTAGGGTGAAATCTTTATCAGAGGCATTAAAGTGGAAAAACCTAGAAGACTGGCTGCTTTTTTTGGAAGCATTCCAAGATGATATCCATCTGAGGGGTGATTTCTGCTTAAATCCCAGGGGTGTTTCCGTATGCAAAAAAAGGAAAAAATAGGATCACCTCATGCACTCAGCCCACACAGCCTTGACACCTGTTTGTCCTGATAATATTTGCAAAGTGCCATGCTGCTTGACATTGTTGTGACTCGTGGCAGGGAATGAAGTGCATTTTCCAGATCATTTAACAGCAACACTTGGTTGAGTTTAAAAAAATAAACCAAAACAAAACAAAGCAAACTTAAATTCAACAAATTTATTTTCTCTCACCATCAAGAAAACTATGGAAGATCACCATGAATAAAACATGCAAGAATGAAGCAACACTGGCAGTCACCAAATCCAATGTGCTTATTACTTCTCTACACCTTCTCAGAAACAGAAATAACCTCTTTTCCCTCATGGGCCACTATTCGCTCTGCTAATATAACCTAGCCCATACTCTTTGTTCCTCTGCCGAGTGCCACACGCTTGCCAGTCTAGCGGCACAGACTGCCTGCTGCTCCCACGCCCAGCTATCTGCTTGCAGGTTCTGCCCCCGCCCCCCATGCCCCATAGCTGAGCTCCTGGTATTTCAGGACTGTCTCTGGTAAACCAGGCCTTTAAGAGGCTCCTTAAAGAGGCCTTTGAGAGGCTCCTCCACCTAAACTCGTAGGAGGGCCTTTCCCTTGTTCCCTCACCGTGGTGCACGGCTGCCTGTGTGCAAGGCTAAGAAGGGACACCTCTGTGCTCTGTTTCTGCATTTAGTTGGTTTTAAGATATCATGGCTTAAAATCTCTCTTGGTTCGTTTCAGGCAGGCTTAAGCATCTGGTGGGTAAAGGTTTAGGAAGAATGCAGAGCTCAGGAAGTTTTCTCAAGAAACGGGGATTACGAGGCTCTACAGAAGGTAAGAAGAAGAATGTGGTGGGGGGGGCGTTGTTTTAAACTTGGGAAACAGAAACTTAGCTTGCAAAGGTGGACAGGAGACTGGCCACCTGAATGGTTGGAGCTAGGCAAAGGGGAGGGGTACATTAAGAGAGAGATGCCAAAAAGCAGGTGGACAAACACGTAGAAGGAGAGAGAGAGAGAGAGAGAGAGAAAGGAAGCCCCAAATGCTAGAGGAAACTATCAGACCAGCCAGACCTGGAGAACTGGTTGAGAGAGCTGAACAATGACAGCAAATCACAGTTTTGATAAAGGAGCTGGAAAACGTTGGCACACAGTTTAGTGCAGTTATGTGAGGGCAGGGTTAGTACCATAGTGCTCATTTGGTTTTTGCTTTTTTGCTGCTGCTGCTGCTGCTGCTTCTTTTGAAGGGGGTGTTGTGCTTAATCTTTTTTCCCCCTATTGATAGCTTTCTTCAGCAACATTTATTGTTGTTATTTCAACCAATGCAATCTCTTTCTGGGAGGAGGGTTGCCCATCCTCGTATCTACTAGCCAACCCCCACGCCACCACTGCCCCCCATTCCTCGACCATGAGGCCTTGCGCCTGTTGAGGCCAGTGTGGTGAAGGCAGCCAGGGAAATACGGACTTGGGCCTGGTGGTAGCATAAAAGACCTCCAGAAATGGGCAGGCGAGAAGAGCGGCAGGCTGTTGGGCGGTTTTCCCTTCCACTCATGGAGCAGGGCATTGCAGGCCCATGACAAGGACTAACAGCATCCAGTAGTCAGCAACTCATCCATTACGGTGACCATAGCAACTGTGCAGGCCCCAAAGCAATTGCATATCTTAAAGGTGACACTATACAGTGACCATAGCAACAGCTCTGAAAACACCTGCCGATGCCGAACGCCTCACTCTGGCACTGGAAGCAGCAGCCTCTCCCACACACCCAACCCCAGACCTCTCAGGCACCCGTGAGCCACTGCACAGGCTTCCCTGCAGCCCTCTGGACTCTTCAACGCATCGTGTGCCAGAAAATCGCTGCCCGGGAAGACTCGAGGGCTGATAAAGCCACATTCCAGGCCGAGGGTTGATGCTGCAATCACAGCTGGGGCTTGAAACTGACTCCTGTGCTGTCAACAGACGAAAACCAATGCTAGTATCATGCAATCATATAAGCCAGTGGCCTTCACCCAACCCTCTCCCCTCTAGCCTGTGCTGATGGCAGTTCTAATCCCAAACATATGGCAGGCACCAGCGGGGGCAGGCTGGCAGATACGGAAATCGGTGCGTCTCCTGTGCAACACTTGGATTCCAGGGCTGAGCAAAAACCTCTGTCGGAGACCTTGCAGAACCACTACCAGATAGAGCAGGCCACACTGAGTTACACAATAAAGGTGCTATCTGTTTATTAATTTATAATCATTTCAAAACACTTTCAAGGCTGCATACAAGATTTAAAAAACATACAAAAGTACACACAACAAGGCAGTATATAAATATACAGTAAAAAGTTATAAAATATTAAAAACATCCAGGTTACTCTAGTGAAGCCCAGAGCCCACAGATTAGTGAAAGCCCTGTGGAAACAACTGCTTCTTCAGAGACTTCCTTGAGGACCTGCAAAAAAGGGACCTGCTGAACCCCCAATGGAAGCCAGTTGCAGAGGTGCAGGGCCAACACCGAAAAGGCCCTCTTGCCCATGTCCTTACCAGCTTGGCCAAAGCCAACCTTGGTAGCAAGCAGCTGGGAAAGGCTTCTGCTGATATGCAGGCAGCCTGGTAAGGGTTGCATGAATTGCGAATAAATTGTGCCCAAACCATTTAAGCCAGCACTTTTCACTGACTCAGAAGCACTGACAGACAGACCTTGCCCCAGTCCAGGTATGGCTGCTTCACCAGGCACAGAGTGGGGTTCAGAGGAGGAGGGAGTGTGTCTGGTCCAGTGGAGGACAAGGAGCGGCCCTGGGGGCTGAGGTGGCCTCTTCCTCAGCGGGAGGTGCCTGCTGATCTGTTGAGGCCTCTCTGGCGATGGGCAGCTGGGGGAGGGTCTGTGGCAGAAGGTGAGGCAGGAATGTCTCCTGGAGCCAGATGGCAGCAAAAAAGGGCAGGGCAGACATACCTGGTCTGGTACAGCTGCAGGTTCAGGGTGTAGCTGTTTCCCTTGCCTGGACCCAGGAGCAACTCTGGAACAACTGTGGGCTCCCCCAGGGAGCTACTCCCATAAAAGGCCTCTAAGGTGACTCTTGAGGTGTTTGTTGGAGGCCAGGACACAGCGTTGTATGATCAGACCACCCACCCACTCCGACCTCTGAGTGGCTGCAGTCTGCTCCGGATGTAGTTTCTGGCCATGGAGTGCACTGCAGTTGTCAAGACTGGGCACCACTGGAACAGAAATGACCCAGGCAAGTCCCTCCCTCCCCAGGTACAGCAGCAGCTGAAGAACAGCCTAACCTGGTGAAAGAGCACCCCTGGCCACAGCCATTACCTGCGCTTCCCTGGCTAGCACATGGAGCAACAACGGAGGGCATCTGGACAGTGCACTTGCTCCTTCAGGAGTGGCACGCTTCCACCTCAGACCAGAGGCAAGGTCAGGCCATCTCCCTGTCTTGCCAGGACTGCATCTCAATTGCTTGCCCTCATCCATCCTAACACCACCTGCAGTCACCAGGTTAAGCTGTTTCCGTGCATAGGCGCTGTGTGATCTGGAAAGGCAAAGATCTCAGGAACATATACAGAGCTTACGTGCACATGAGTCATACACACACAAACATATTCAGATGTTGCCCTGATCATGCACAAAGGATGGGGCCAGCAGGCCCAGTCGCTGTTTCACGTGGCTTGTAAGATCGGTACAACTCATGTAAAGCAGCTTTCCGTGAGATTCAGGGCGGTCTGCTCCTGAATTTAGAATGCTTGTGCTGATGTACTGTTTCTCCCCACTTCCACTTGAGCCGAAATGACTGACACCAACAAGCAAGACTTGCCTTGAGACAAGGAAGAGCAAAAACCCAATCCAGGGGCAATTAACGCAAAGTTATAGAATGTCCTTTTTGTGCCCATTTCCCACAAACACTCCTGAACAAAGGCAGGAAGCTTCCTACATCTTTTGTTTGGCAACTGCTTTTCGCCCTCAGCAAAAGATTCCCATCTTTACATGCATTTTCTTCTCTTTTATTATAGCCTAGCTATGCTCATCTTCAGCTAAACTATTCATTATTTCATTCTCCCTTAAATTGTCTTTTAATTACTTGGCAAGCTCAGAGCATCTAAATGTGCATCAGTCCCCCACATCATCTGACACTCTCGCATGCTATGATATTATTAGAAGTAATTGCAGTGCCCCATCATTGAACACAGCATTTCATTAACACAAAAGGTCAGAAGGATTGTAGACGTTGAAGGAACCCTGAGCAGCATTCTGCCTGAACCCACAGGAGCTGTGCAAGCCTGGAAGAACTGTGCAGCCTTCCCCAGCCTTTCCAGTGCGTGGACTACACTCCCATCATCCTGTGATAGGTATGGAGGCTGTGGATAATGTCATCATTGTTGCTGCTCCAACCCTGATGACTTCAGCCTGGCAGGACTCAGAAAACTCAGGAGCCTCCAAGTCTGGGGACTTCCATGCAGAGGGGCAGTCTACTGGTGTGATGGCTCTGATCTCTTAAATTCTTTTTGTGAGCAGTCTTTGGTGCCATTTTTGGTAGAAATGCAAGATATAAACCAAATAAATAAAAAATCACTGTTCAGTTCATCAGGGTTCCTGCGGTCTCTCCATCTCATTGCACAGGGTTTTAGCAAGATATGAACATTTTGTTAAATAAGAGTATCAAAATGGACGGCTGTATGGGAAAGAAATAGCAACCATATCAGAGCGGGAAGACCAAAATGGGGGCTGAAGGAGTTAACAGCTGTAGTTTCTGCTGCTGCACCTGTTATAATTTCATTAATAGGGGTTTGAAAGGTGTTTCTAAGCTCCCCTTTGACAATCATTGTCCCTGAGATTGATGTGTGTGCTGAATTGTCTGGCTCTGAGTAGTGATAACCTGAGTTTAACAAAGAACCTCCAGGAGGCTTAAGATGCAAGGCAACTAGAGAGAAGCCTGTAAGCTTTTGACAGACAATATGGGCAGATAAGGCAGCTTTTTCAAAAAATGGCGCAGGATAGCATCTACCTTCCTTGTCAGGTGCCGAATTAAGTCATGGGAGGAGCTGCCAGGCTGAACTGAGCCGGAGACCTCCTGCACACCTAGCCATTTTCCTCCAAGCTGCGTGCACCAGGTACACAGAGGCAGCCAAGCCAGATCTGTCCAGCTCACTGCTCTGCAAGGGCTTGCTCTCCCCCGGGACCAGCAGGGATTCCCCCACCCCAGAGCAAATCTTTTCAGAAAGGTGAAGCTCCTCAGAGCTGCTGCAGGGAAGGACAGTTAATTTGCCCTCTGTGCCTATCCTGTGGCTTCACACATCACCCCCTCCCCCACCCCGAAGCATGCACAAACACATAATGAGTTTGCCTTCAGAAAATCCGTTTATGTAATCATTTTTATGTATCTGTTAATTTATGTATCTGTTTATTTCATTTCTCTAGTCAAAGCTCTCTGGGCAGTTCATATCCATTAAAATGGGTAAAACTCTCTCAAAGTGGTGTACAAGATATAAAAAACAAAACAGGACAAATGGATGCAAATACAAATAAAAGGGCATAAATATTTGATAAAATACTATAAAACACTTTTTTAAAAGTCCAACTTACAGGCTAGCAGAAAAGAAAAGACTGAAAAGACTGGCAGAAACAAGTCTGAGGAACCCCTGATGCAGCAATGCATTTAATGTCGCATGATCTTTGGCCTTCAGTTCTAAAGCTGCACACAAACTGGCTGGCTGTTGCTGCCACCCAATCAGATGCCTTCATCCACACTTCTGTAGTCTCTCACAATAATCTTGACTAAGTTGTGATGAGAGTACTGAACCAATGAGAGGTATAATGGCGATATTCTGCCAAACCTGCTGCCCACACTAAGCCTCTCAAGAAAGCTAACATCTGCCTTTTCATGCAGTACCTGGAGAACACTTCCAATGACTCCATAACACGGACCTTTTCAGCATCCGCCATTTCCATTGGCTCTCTGACCAAGCAGTTCCAGCAAGGTTAGTGCCATTGTTCTAAAGAGAGAGGAGGAGTGGAAATGCCAGCCAATGAAAACACATAATATTGAAAAGGTCAACATGGTACAGCATGCTGCTGTAATTCATTTAGCCCCTAGAAGTCCAATATTTCATGTCATGACAAAGGCAATAACTGAAAAGGGGACCACATTAATTCATCTTTGTGACAATACAACAGTCAAAATGGAAGTATAGGCACATCAAATGTTCTTTTTACAATTTTTAAGAATGTAATCTTAGGCTGCTTCTGCAATGAGGACACTGGTGTGTAAACAGGATTGATTTTCCCTCTCTGAGGAAAAGCCCAATTTGTTCTTTATCACAATTCAGTCTGACCACCCCTATAGGACAACTGGGTCTTTCTAGGGATTTCTCCTCCCTAGAAGTTTCTCAGATCCATTGGTCTGTGAGGAAGATGACCTCAGCATTCTCCCCAAAATACAGTTCCCAGGGTCGTTTGGGGAAATCCCAGAAGTGAAGGTGAAGTAAACTCCATCTACGTTTTCATGTAGACATGTTCTGTTCTTCAAATAATTGTGGTAGATGGTCACATTGCCCTAGCATAGTGCGGTGGGGAGAACACACAGAATCTAGTCACTCTCTGAACAAAACAGTGAGCTGCTTGTATTTCCATAATCTTCCTTCATATTTCAGCTCCAGGCTGTTTCTCTAGAACAGGAGTCAGGAATGTGTGGCCCTGCAGATGTGTTTGGGCTCCGTTTCTCAAGGATTATGGGAGGTCTGATCCAGCAGCATTGGAGGGTCACATGGTCCCCATTTCTGCTTTGCAGTGGCAGTAGAGAAAACTACCACATCAGCAAGCCCACCCTTCACCAATCAGATGCCCACCGTATGTTTTGGACTACAGCTTCCACCAGCTTCAACCAGCATTATTGGTGGTCAGGGATGGTTGGAGTTATACTCTATGACATCTGGAAGGCACTGAATTAGGAAATGCTGTCCAGAGAGTGGATTTATCTGCAAGGCAAAGGTACGTTGGAATCCACGTCCAATAATTCATTCCAAAAGGGGACACTGAGTTAAGCAAAGGGATTTGAGATCCACACACAGCAGGTTTTCTGCTTTGCATTCTATGATAAAGATCGAGTTGCTGTGCATAAGCCAATGCAGGCTGTTGTAGCTTGATCAAGATGCATGTCCACTAAAACACTTTCCCCTTGTTATTGTGCTTTTCATCATGTACCAACACACTGGGAGGCCCCTGCTTTGAGTGACACAACATCATTACACTAAATAGTATGCAAAATCAGCACCAGGTTGGGTTCAGTCCAGATTTAAAACAACAACAACAGTCCAACAGCCTGGAACTAAAACAACCTACACATGTGCAAATAGCACCATGGCCCCTCCGTAGAACACTTGTTGACGAACAAGCAGTTCTAGCCCACCTGGCCAGGGGCAATGAGGGCTGGCAGAAGGGGTTCAAGAGCGTTTCGAGGGCAATGTGTTCTCTACAGTCTCACCCACAATCCTGTGTGTAATTAAACTGAAATGAGCCTGAGAACTCCCTGCATTCCCCAGCCAGTCGTGCGTAGCACTGTATCCTTAGAGTCCAATGTAAATAAGCTCCACAGCACAGAAAATAACCATTTCTGGTTATTAATTCACAATCCGATCATGTTTGTATGATCACCCCAGCCAAAAGGTATGAATCTATCGTGTGGGTAGTGGGGTCCCGGAGATGTGCTGCCACGGCCTGTGGCACTGCTCACCTGGCTTCATGTGCAGGCCACACCTGTGTGGTTGGCTCTGGGGTCAGTTCAAGGGGGCTTCCTCGAAGGCAAGTGCACGCATGAGGGCATGCATCCCTCAGATTTAGGCCCACGTGGCTTAACAGCAAAACATGTAGGAGCTCTGTGACACAGTGGTTCTAAAAGTCTGTGGAATTTTAAATGGCCTAATTTGCAGCAGGTTGCCTTTTCAGAACACCTCTTTCCTACTGGGATGTCACACTAATTGGTTCTTAATTGAGACATGTGCTTCCAATTTTCTAAATCCAACCGACTATGAATCTGGAGAAGACAGGCAGGTTTTAGGCTGCGATTCATTCATTTCAATAGGACTGACAAATATGTTTAGAACAGATGCCTGCTGATGCAAGCCTTTGGTGGGTGGTTTCCACCAGATCGGAGAATGGCTACTAATTAATCCTTAACAAACTTTAACCACTTTTTTGTTCAAACCTCCAGCAGGTGGAAAATGGGGGTTTGGTCTCCTTTTGCCAAGGGGTAGAATATTGAGTTGGGCTGCTAATTTGATTAACTTTGTATGGGGCCTCTTCCACATTAGCCTACAACTGCGTGGCAGCTACCTTCTCCGGGTGCTGGTCCATAGGCTACAGCATGCACACAAGGACTGCAGCCTGAAGGACGGGGCAGGCCTTCGGAAGGCTGCTCTGGGCAATCATTACCGTGCCAGGGCTTAGCCAAGATCTGGCCTACAGCTCCCTGAGCCACATCTCACCTGTGGCCCAGTACCCTGAACAGCATTCCAAAGCAGCTCATCCCTTCCCCGCACCTGCTTTTCCAGGCAACAACCCACAGCAACTGCCTCGCGCCCATTGCCTGCAGCAGGGCAGGCTCTTTACGATCTGTTTCATGCAGCTCCTGTTCTGGTGCCTCTGCCCAGTGCCCCTCTGAAAGGCTTGTGAGATTGCAAGGCAGGGTGGGAGTCGGTGCTAAGCGATGCTTACTGCAGAAGGGGGCTCCTGCTGCTGTGCAATTATCTGGCAACGACTAACTCCTGATTTATCCCAAAGGTGCAGTATGTATGGCCAGGAGGACCATCCTGTTCCCTGCGCCCACTGAGCTCCTTTGAGGATTCCCCACCTTCAGAAGAAGAATGCTTTTGGAGAGGACAGCGGCCGATGCTCCTAGCTGTGCTGGGTGTTGATGCTCTGCCGTGCTGGGCCTGATGAGTGGAGCGACTCAGCAGACCTGCTGTGAGGGAGCCTGAGGGGGAACTTCGTGCTGCAGCAGCGGCAGCTGGAGACCAGCTTGTGCCAAACCCTGCAGTAATCCATTTGACGTGGCTCTTAGAAGGATGGCGGAAGAATGGGGAGGGTCTTGCTTGGGGATCCGCAGGCCTGCCCACTCAGAGCTTAGGAGAACACACCCAGGCTCCAGCCAGCATGCTGTGGCCCACCAGCTGGCAGGACTGGCCCTCCACATTCTGCAGCAGACTGGCAGGTGAATGCCATTCATTCATTCATTCGTTCATTTATTGTGTTTGTGTCACCTTTTCTGACGCCACTCAAGGCAGTTTAAAAAGTTCCTTCAACACAGCCAACAGAAAAGTGCCATCCATTACACCTGAAGGCAGCAGTCTCGTTTAGCAGGCAGAGGGTAGTCCACGAGGCTCACCCTGCCCCAGCGTCTCACTGCCTCTTGCAACCCCCAGCAGCCCTGTCCAAGGCAGCCACCTCACCCTGCCTAATGGCAGGGCCGGCCTGCATGGGTATCTGCCGGTTCCTGCTGCAGCTCAATGACAAATGAAGAGAGCATTGTTAGAAGGAGGCACAGAAGACACTGTCCACATGGAGACCTTGTATGACACTCTGGGAATATGCTTTACACACCAGAACTCCCAGGGACACAGTGAAGCCCAGAAATGGAGGCAGGATGGGTGCAACCCTAGGATCTGCGTCAGGATAGAGCCGCTGGTTCCTTTACCGAAATATTGGTACAATGGAGCAGTGAGTTCTTTTTGTTCCTCTGTTGCCAAGGAGGAACCAGACCAGCATGCAGCCTTTATTTAATATGCTGCTTCCCCGCCCAAATTAATTCCTTTAGGGATTGTTTGTGGACCCAGGCAACAGGGAGCTCCAGGAAAAGCCATGGCAGGTTTCATTTTCTCGTGAAGAACACTCCCTGGAGAGTGATGGCATCTTGTTGCTGCTGAGCATGGTCGAGACTGGGAGGGCAGGCAAGGGCGCAGACAGTGTCAGGCTGCCAAGCAAAGGAAAACTAGCTTGTCCTCCCCAGGTCCAGCCAGGCCCTTCCTTCTGAGCCACCAGTGAAGCTTCCCAGGCTGTGCCTGTCTCCAGCTCATTTAGGGTAGGGTGGGCAAGGTGGTGCCCTCCAATATTTTGGAATGCAATTCCCAGCATGCCCTTCTTGCGTGGTCATTAGTGAGAAATTGTGGAAGTAGTAGCTCCCTGACCACCAGTTGTCAGGGCTCATTAGAAAGAAGACCTGGTCCATCCTGGTCTGAGCCGGAGAAAGCCTCAATGACTGTATAGGAGGTGGTAGGCAAAGGATAAAACTGTGGAAGACCCATGACAACTGAGTGTTAACTCAGTGGGTCCCATCTCAGTTC
Source organism: Varanus komodoensis (assembly GCF_004798865.1). Lineage (NCBI taxonomy): Eukaryota > Metazoa > Chordata > Lepidosauria > Squamata > Varanidae > Varanus > Varanus komodoensis. The sequence continues at coordinate 10,840,983 of NW_025335627.1, forward strand.
AAACTTGCACTTTTGCAACCCATAGGTCACAGGGTGAAACAAGGTGATGGTCATGGAAAGAATAATATTATATATTTGGTAATGATTGAGAATAATTAGAAAAAGCCATAATGAAGCAATCAATGAAACAACAAGATGACAGAAATGGTTTCAGAATGGCTTAAGAATGTCAATAACAAAGCATCAGCATATGGCAAATTAATCAGTTAAAGTAACCTTTTAATTTCAACTGAGGATTTATCATTTTTCTCCCAGCTCCTTCCTGCCCATCTGTGTTTTTTGAAAGCATTTTGAAATGTACTACTGATTTTAGATTATTCCATTAAGAAAAGCCAAATTCATGTGCACCAGTCCAACTCAGTGGGTCGTGGATTCTTCCATCTTCATCAGAACCTCCCAGTGCAGTGAGATGAACTGTCCAGCCAAGCTGAATGGGGTGTGGGACACCATGAAAAGTATCCCTGGGAAGAAGGAAGATTTTGGAACAGGAGAAAGAGCCATTGTAAGTTCCCAGAACATCTTTTCACATTGAGGCAGGATGGGAAAAAGTTTCAGTTCCTCCCCACACCGATGAACTGATACATCCATTTCCTCACATGTATAAACTTCCACAAGGCACATCAGAGCAGGTGTGACTGGTACCTGCCTTTCTGCAGATTTTTGTACAGGACAATGATATCACACCCTTCTCCAAATATGCAAACAGTATTTATGCTTCTATATTCTTTATGAGCCTGTTGTGGTACCTGTTCCTGGTTGAAGTAAAACATTCTGATTAACCACAATGCCAAAATTGCTGACAAGATTCAGCAAAATCCAGGCAGCTTATAGAAAGCTGGATTTTGTCCAGCTTTGATCCAGCTTAACCCATCCTAGCTGCTCCAGAGCCTGTGCAGAATCCATTTGTCTCTTGAATAGGGATTGGGCCCACTCCTTCTATAAAAGAACCTTTAAGGATTGTCAATACAGATTTAGACTCAGACAAGGATGAGGGGCCAGAATGAGCAGATCAAACGCCGAGGCCAGTGGGCTCTGAGATAAGCCAGCCCGTTAATGAGATTCAGTCAGTTTCATGTTCTGTGGGAAAGTCTAGCAAGCAAGCTAACGTGGAGACAGGTGAGAGAACTAACATAATTAACCCAGGGATTCAGTATCAGGTTAAGAGGGCAGGCTAGTCGAGAGGCCCCAGAAGCATCCCTGAAACAAAAGGGCCCCACTTCAAAGGTGTGGTGTGTTCTTTTCAGTTTGCAGAGGGGAGGGATAGGCAACTCAGCATCAACTTCTTATCAAGCCACATTTCCCTAAGGACTGGTATTCTAACTGTGCTTGTTCCTTTTGTTATTGGCTTCTGTAATACTCTTTGTTTCTACTACTATAAAGCCAGCCTCAGTGGTCAACTGTAACATAATGAAGCCTTTTCGTTAGAAAGCTTTCGTCCTGGCCTGCTCAGAGGGGAAGAACATCCACATCTTAGGCCCTGAAGGGCCAAACCAACAGCAGGCCAGAAATGAATCCCGGCACTATATGATCCGAACACTATTCCTGTTCCAAATGCTACACTTCAGTGTGAGTGAATTGTGAAAATCTCCCTTTGCAGGGCCTACTGGGGCTATCAAGCAGGATATTCTCAATAAACAAAGCAAACGTTTTCTGCCCATCAAAAGTCGCCTTCAGCAAGCACTGGAAAGTGCTCCTTAGCAACCTAAACAAAAGCTTGCATGACACTTGACGCACTTCAGTAGCATTTCCACAGTCCCACGTGCTGCCACCATTCCCAACCATGGTGCTCCAAACGGGAGAGGCAGAGAAGTGTTGCGAGGAGCCAGCAGTCCTCTTGTCTTCGGCTTATTTATCACCAACCAAGGTGTAGGAGCCCTTCTATTGTGAAGCCTGCCTAGCAATTTAGTGCGCTGCCACCGTGCCAGGCTGCCAACACATCATCAAGCTAATTACACTCATTCACTAAGTGCCTGTCCTGTGTGTTAGAACAAGAACGGTGAAAAGCTAGTTAGGAAACGACGTACTGCAAGGAGATATCACGGCAGTGAGCTGGCACCAGAGAGGGATATTTGTCTGTGTAGAGGCTCTGTAATAAATGAAACATCTGGCACGGGAGAATGCACTGGCAGTATTCTTCAATCTTTCTGCGGAGCTGACAGTGTGCTCGCCCGTCATGTGGCAGCCATTACAAAGAGGTTTTCTGAGCAAAGTAATATAGATGATGTCAGCCTGTCATTAATTCTGACCAGACGGCTGATATCTCTCTTTCCCCCAAGAAAGAAAATAAGTAGGAAGGGGTTAGGCTGATGTTGCACAGCTCTCTCAATGTGGGAATATGAGAAATAGATTTCATAAGAAGGAAGGGGCTGACAAATCCATTTGGAACAGGGGCCAGGGCTGCAATCCAGATGGTTTTACGTAGGTGGCCACCCAGGCTGCATCTTACTTTATCCCATTTGCCCGTGGCCAGAATTAGAGAATGTAACAGCAGCAACAACACCCATGTGGGCCATTTGTGTTGTTTGGCACATGTGCCTGCTGTCAGTGCGAGCCTGAGCATTAATGTGTCACACAGGTGAAGGTTACACTTCTGATGCAGTGCCCTCACACACCCGCTGCTCCCTCTCTCACCTGGGGCCACCTCTGAGGGAATGCAGCACCTGAGAGGGGGGGCGCAACCTGGGGGCAGCAGACAAGGGCATGAGGCACAGATCATACCACACAGTCTTCTGAGACAAGATGAGGTGTCCCTGCACCAAGGAAAGTTGTTCTGCATGTGTTCAGGGGCACTTTCCTCCTTGTTGTGACAGAGACTGTGCCCCTTGGGAGGAAAAGGATCACTGCGCATGCTCAGAGGCACCAGATGTTAGCATCCACAATTTTTGGAAAGCAAAGGATGCCAGCCTAGGAACAAAGCATGTTCCTAGGATGTTCAAATCCTTATTGTACAATAAGGGGCAGGACTGTTGCTGTTGCTGCTGCTGCTGTTTGGAATATATTCAATATATTAGTTGTTCATAAATGTTCTGGGCAGGATGTTCAGCATGAAACCCTGTTCCTCTATATGGAACTAGCAATTAGGGTCACAGTCCAGATTATCAAATGATTGCTCCTCACTTTTAGCGCCTTCCTTCTCACCAACATGCTTTATTATGAACTGTTTCTCAATCACATGAATGTCCAAAGGGACCTTACGGTAATTGTCTGTTACCTATACAACATACCTGGGAGGAAAGTCCAGATCTTTGTCAACCACAAGATAACACTATTGATACCACTTCCCTTTAAATCAGGGTGCAGGACGTCAGGACCAGAGGCCAAATCTGGCCCTCTGGGGATCCCAAAGCAGCCCCTGGGTTTCCAGAAGACTCCACCCCCCCTTTCCCCCAACCTCTGATAATTCAGTGGTTTCCTAGTTTTTGTACAGTTTTCCAACCATTCTTAAAGTTCAAATGCCTCTCCCAAGGCTTAGTTACTTGCAATTAGAGTACTAAGTTAAAACATGCTCATATTTGGCCGCTCCCCATTTTGCCTTTGGCCCCTCCCACCTCTGGAAAGCAGCCCCCAAGAGGTGGTCTAAAATGAAATTTGGCCCTCAGGCTGAAAGCAGTTTCAATTCCCTGCAAATGTTTTCTCCAGATGTGGAGGACACGGCACCATAAGCAGCAGCCATGTTTGAATGCTTCTACAAGGCCCTGACATATCCCAGTTTCAGTATTCGCTTTTGGGAAGAGGCAAAGTCATAGACATCTTTTTCTTAATATTACAAATGGTTTTTCTTCTTACTATTTTTATTTGTCCCTGAACTCTCCCCCACCCCCAATGCCTGCATTTTGTGCTGTCTTTTTGAAGGTTTGATGGCTGCCTAGAACTCTAGTGATTTCACATTGGTCTCCTTATTATGCTGATTGGTATGTTGGGCATTGAGGCAGGGGAATGCAGCAATAACTTGCCATTTGCTCACATCATCCCTGAAAAGTGTGTTAGTAGCACATGTGCCTGGAAACTAGGCACTAGAGCCTGAGATCAGAAGTTCAATGGAGAGTAGGGAATTGGAGGACCTATGGCCTTCCTATGGCCATACCCACCCATGTATTTTCCCCAGAATCTCCCTTGCAGGACTTAAGAAGAACCTCACTGGATCAGACCAGGGGCTATATTGAATGGCAGTCCTTCTCCCAGCAGAATGGAGTGCTCCCCCCACCTCCCGGCCGCAATGGACCAAATTTTCCCTGCTGCTCGCAGGCCCTGGTGCAGTTCCTCGTGCTGATTTGGAGGGCTGAGGCAACCTCTAGAGAAGATGAAGGAATGCAGGGAGCTGCAAATTGGAGGGTGGAAAAGAAAATGCCTGTTGCACATACTGAAGTCCGAACACTGATTTAGCCCCAGCATTTATCCTGCCAGGCATCCAGTTTCCAACAGTGGTCCAAGAGATGCTTCAGGAAGTCCATAGACAAGACGTGAAGGCAACAGATTCCCTCCCCCCCTCCTCCACACGCACATACAGATTGTTCACCAAAGCTGGTTCAAAGTCAGCACCTTTTTCCAAGGTTATAATACCTTTGGCTCTTTAGTCTTCATGGCATAGCAGTTAGGGGAGCCGTCACCCATAAATAAGCCTGATCCCTCTTAAAAAGCCAATTCAGATGCTGCTTCTCAGCACATCAAGCTGCAGGGAATTCCATGAAACCTTTTAGCAAATTCCACAACCTGGAAAAGACCAATCCATTACATAGATGCAATAAGGTCTAGCATCAGGAACAGGACTCATCACAAACACCAGAGCAGCCTTCCTCCAGATCTCTTAGACTACAACTCCTATCAGTCCCAGCAAGCATGGCCATTGGGAGCTGCAGTCCAATGCATCTGGAAGGCACCAGGCTGGGGACAGTTCCAGAACGGTATCCAAGCCCAACATCTCACGGCACTAAAGAAAAGTCACAAGATTAGATTGTGTTTTCTGAAATGTTACATTTTGCCAAAAAAAATATGTCCAAATGTAAATTGACAGGGATGTGAAAATATAAGGGCAGGGACAGCGTGTTCAGAGATTGCTTAATGCTTTGGGAAAGAGGAAGAGAGAGGATATAGGCCTCTCCTTACACTTCTGGTGAAAACAGAAAGAAGCTAATCTCTACCCTAAGAAGACACATTTAGTGCATGCACAGTTTTCAGAAGGGAAGATGCATCATAGCTCACTTTTGATGTTCCGCAGGAAGCACACTTCCTTTCCCAAGCCTGACCCGGAGACTGACAAATGTATCCTCACAGAAGAACAAAGTAACCACATTAGTTGCTAATATGGTGTCATTACCTACATACTTTATTTATTTATCTGCTCTTAGCTAAAACATTTCTGCATTACCTTTCAGGACAGAAGTGTCACCCATGACGACTTAAAATTCATATAATAAAAGCTGATACCATAACAAGGCAACACACGCCAGCAATGAAACATTGCTGAACACCTACACCAGAATTACAGCTACAAAGCAGAACAGTCACTGTAGTCTATACTGGGGGTCAGGGAAAAGTAATGCATTTTAAGGACCTTCTTAAAGATCGGTAGCAATGCAGCCTGGCAGACCCTTAAGAGCAGCATATTCCAACAGTGTGGGGCCACCGCAGAAAAGGCCTTTTCTCATGTGGTTGCCTGCTTAATGGTCTGCCTAGATCAGCAGGGCCTCACCTCACCTGCTGATCATACCATGGGGGCAAGCTGATAGAGATGAAGGTGGTAATTTGGGTAATTTGGTTCCAAACCATTTAAGGCTTTAAAGGTTTAAAACAGCACTTTAAATTGGGCTTGATTTAAGGCTTTCAGCTATGTGAGAAGCAAAATAAAGGCACAGGTCATATTCTGAGCATACCTTTCCTTATAGCTTAGAACTGCTGGAAAATCTTGGGGTTTTTAAAATACTTTTATATAATGTCCTTTTTATAATGTGCTGAGGGGAACAATCTTTGGGCCAGATTTCAGACATTTATGTAATCAACTTGCCTTGTGAGTAATATGTAAGCTTACATCCATATTTGCCCAGTCGCCCCCTGAGATCGGCGGGAGAGGCCCTTCTCCGGGAGCCCTCCGTGAGAGAAATTAGGAGGGTGGTTACTCGGAGAAGGGCTTTCTCAGCGGTGGCGCCTAAGTTATGGAATGCGCTCCCCAGAGAGGTCCGCCTGGCGCCGTCGTTATTTGTTTTTCGGCGCCAGGCTAAGACCTTTTTATTTAAGCAACATTTTAAATGCTAAATACAATTGAATTTTATCTGGCCAGGGCGGCTTATTTTATAATGTGAGTTTTAATCAAGATTATTTTATATGGATTTTAACTTGTTTTATCTATGTTGTAAGCCGCCCCGAGGCTTCGGCGAATGGGGCGGCATAAAAATGTTTTAATAAATAAAATAAATAAATAAATAAATAATAGTAGTTTCTCACTAAAAGACTGCACATTTTCTAGCTACAGTAATTGGTGCTAGAAACATTCTTAAAGGAGAATGCTCTGCCATGTTATGCTTGTCAGTGATTTTATATCACTTTTACATTTGTTTGTGCATATTTTAGTTAATTTAGGGAGAAATATAATGTATTCTATATGATCTGGTTTTGTGTTGATTTTATATCAAATACGCAATGCTATCTGGTATTGTTTTTCAAATAGTTTTTATAATTGTCTGTTGACTATGTACAAATAAATATAATATGATCTTTGCCCTATCAGTGAACTATGCAAGAGACAGTTAGGACCTTCACAGACCAAATTTAACAAAGTTTATATCTTTGAATTACCACCCCACTGAGATATATTTTAACCTGTCTCCACCACTGCTGCTCCCATGCATTAATTATGGGGCACAAAGGCCTAGAAAAAGGGAGAGGGCTTCAAGTCAGCAAGGCCAAACCCATCATGAGTGGGACAGGGATGCACAGAGGCTTCGACAAAGCAAACCAGGATTGGGGCCTAGAGAGGCAGTACCCAGTGTGGCCACTGGTTCATTCTGCTGCACCAGCAATCCCCCTGCCTGGAGGACAGGGAGTTGGTGCTGCCTCAAGAAAGCATGGAAGCGGGCGGAAATGCTCATTTCTGGATCAGGGCAGGGCAGGGCAGAGCTCCTTCCTGCGAGCTCCACCGGTGCATCCCGCTCACAAAAGGAATGTTTCTGTGTCTCTTCGCTTTCCTCGAGAACTGCTGGTTCCCTGATCTGCTAGCAGTGGGGCCGTGGGGCGTTTCCCTCTACCTGAAGAATATGAGACTACAGTGTAGGCACTGAGCAAAGGAAAATATATAATTAGAGGCTTTACGGCTTTCCTGCGTTAGGAAAGGCTTTGCCTGTTTCACAAAGAGGAAAATCTTTCCTCTTATTTCCCGAATAAATCTATTTCACCACTTTAGCACAGATGCAACAGAGCCTTTCTGTCCCCAGGATTTTAGCATCTAAACCAGGGGGTCCAACCTTTTGGCTTCTCTGGGCCTCATTGGAAGAAGAAAAATGGTCTTGGGCTGCACATTAAATACACAAACACTAACGAAAGCTGATGAGCAAAAAAAAAAAAGCCTGTGCATAATTTTCGTGATATCCACCACCACAGATAAGCAAAAAAGTCATCGCATAATAATCCTAATTATTTGGTGCCCCGTTCAGAGAGGCTTTTAAAATTGTCAAGCAGAAAAGAGGGCAACATAAAATTAGTGGGATTCTTTTTATTTATTTATTTATGTATTTATTTAAAGTTTTTCTATGCTGTCCATTACTTTAAAAGTCTCTGGATGGCTTTTCAAATACAATATTTGTATTTGAGAAACTAATGCATCAGTATCTGGTTCAATGGAAGGAGTTGAAATTCTCAATGAGTTCTCAAGGTGCTCATAAGATACTTTGGTTCTAATTTTACTCTTAGTTGCTCACAAATGTAGGTGCTACCCAACAGTGAGGACATGAATAAGGCGTGATTGAGCGATATTTGTCTCTGGGAAGTTAGGATTTCTAAAAGTCCATGATGAGTTTTTTCTTTAAGTTGAATGTCAGATTGCAGCTCTATGAATTCCATTTGAAAATTGGCAGGTAACATATTTATGTCGACTGAACATGGAGTTGCAGATATACTAAAATACCGATTATTTTCCTGGAAATCTTGAAATCTTTCAAATTCTGGTATCAAATTGAAAAGCAAGGCTGCATATTTCTTGCTGTTCACCGTACTGTGTTTAGCCAATGTGTCAAAATGTATAAAACTGTTTGCAACAGTAGGATGAAATATTATTGATAATAGCTGCATTTCACTCGCCAAGTCCCCATGAGCACATGTAACATCTGATGGTATCGATTCGACTGTCTGTGCTTGGAAGATGACACACTGGAAGCTGCACACTGCCGTAAAACTGAATCCATGAATGTGTAAAAAGATCAAGAGTGTGCATATATTTATTTTATGTTACATTGCAAAACTACGTTGTCATCTACAAAGTTCACACTCGTGAACTGTGCAATCGAGATCCAAAAAAAAATTGCAAAGAAATCTCAATGTTTTAAGTAAGTTTACAATTTTGGTTGGGCCACAATCATAGCCATCCTGGGCCATGTGCAGCCCACAGGCCATGGGTTAGACACCCCTAATTTAAACCTTGCACCAGCATGTCACTGTAATCAGGCTTTCAAAAACATTGCTACTAAAACATGAAATTGAACCCTGCTGTGGGAGAAAACCAGGTTACCACTCTAGGGGTGCAAGCCCGTACTTCTCTTCACAGGAAAAAAAAGCCCTGCAGTTCCTAGCTTTCCACAGGTAGCAGCTGGCTGCGGCACAGTGGGAGTTGTAGGACCTTTTCCTGTAGAAGCATGAATAGGGTTTCCCCTTAAGTTTGTGAGCTTGCCACAGAGAAATCCAGAAAGCGCATCCATGTAAGCATCGGTAGATTTGCTTGCCCTATTTGTGGGCTCCAGCTTGCTCAAAATAAAATATTTATTGCAACCTGCTGCTGCTTAAGGCTACCTTCGCTGTCAGAACTCATACATAAAAATATCCCTTCTCCCCAAGAGTGCCATTCATCATTCAAGCAGTAAATATAACTCACTTCATTGATTCTACTGTGATTATATTTTCTCTTTTAAATGGCCCTTAGAATCAGGTTTTAAAAGAGCCATTTGTTTCTCCTATAAATATTCTTCCAGAATTTAAAATGCCTCACTGTTTGAGGGAGTCGCAGTAGGCTGCAAGTAAAAATCCGAAGCAGGATGTCTGAAAAATTCCCTCTCAAGTATCTGAAAATGCCAATATTCTAAATGGCTATAATCTCTTTATCAATAGCTGATGATGCTTCTTCAGTATCTAGACCTCTGAATATGTCAGAATGATCAGAAACTGTTTACAACCATGCAACAGGTTGGAACAGAACAAGCCAAAGGCAGCAGTGATGGAGGGGATGATCCAGTGCCTCCTGGACATGTTCGAGGGGCACAGCATGGGTCAGTTCCCCAGCTCTGGCCTCCAGCAAGGCTTCTGAGTGCCAGCCCCAATCCTCTGCCACCCACCTGGAAAAGGCTGCACTGGCTTGCTCCAAAGCCAGAGAAGCAGCCTCAGGCAGCGACCAAAGGGGTGGGATGGGGAGCAAATTGGAGCAGCCCAGAGACAAGATGTCCTCAGCTGCTCCAGCCTCCTTTGCTCTCCCGCCAAGGCCCAGCTGGGGAGCTGAAGACAAGAGAGAGCGAGATCAAAGGCAACATTAAAAAGCACCACAACTGGTTAATCTTTTAGATTAAGAGCACCATCCTATGCATGTTCAGAAAGAGAAAGCAGCCCTTTGTATCTCCAGGACAAAGGGCTGCTTATTTGAACCTGCACAGGATTGTACCCTTACAGCCTCTTCAAAAATTTAAAATATATGTTGCTATTCTTGTGTGTGTGTTTTCTTTTTTCTTTTTAGTCCCTGCAATATGGTTTTGCCTCCTGTACCTGATACTGCATTTTGTGCAGTGTGGCATGTGTATTACTCTTGTTGTTGACTGTCTTGTGATGTTGTTGCTGCTGTTATAAAACACCTGGGATGCAATCCTCCGGCCTCCTGACATTGTCTGCAGGGCAATGGGATGTTTGGAGTCCCAGTTCCAAGATCCGAGCCCCCTGACCTCCCTCTTGCAAGTGTCATGGGAAGAACTGTGCAGGCTGCATCTCCATGGTCGGGCATCGACCTTGGAGAGGGCTAAAGGGACAGGCTGCAGAGGCGGGATGGAGCTGGAGCAGATGGTTTGCACTTATCCAGAGTGTCTCAGCTTCCTTTCCTTCCCCCTGCAGTCTTCATCTGCATGGCTGAGCATGGCTCTCCCCATGAAATACGAAGTAGGAATTGCAAGGCAGCAGGAGTGCCATCAAGGTACTTGCAGTTTGGCGCCCTGCTTTCCTCCTCTCCCCATTCTTCAGAACACCCCCTTCACCCTTCCTTTGGGGTCTGTCCTATGACAAGAGATTCTTTCCATGCCAACAGTGATGTGGAGGAGGATTGGCCTGTGGATCACCAGGTGCTCAGCAGTCTGCAGAAAGGGGCATGGCCTGCTGAGAAACCTCAAAGGTCTGGTTTGGGTTGCCAGAAGGGGCAGATTCGGCCAGTGGGTGAGAGTTTCCACAGCCCTACAAGCGACCTTCTTCACCATTCCAGCTTTGCTGCTAAAGAGGCTGATAAACAACCAGGAGATGGGAGAAAATAGGAACTACTGGGAAATAAAACTTCAGAGCATGCAAAGAGTGGATTTTAACAGCCCTAAGTAAGGATGAACAATTTACATGAGATGAGAATATAATTTCCCTGCAGAATGAAGCCATTGGCTTTGAGCATTGAACAAAATACTTGCAGCAATAAAAGCAATAACAATTATCCTTATCATTACATAGCTCTGCCTTATCCAAAATACAGTTGAGGCAAAGACTTTAGTCCACAGGAAGGAGCAAACTGGAATTAAGTCTCTGGGCCAGAGCTTCTCTAACTGTACAACACACTGTTACTGTGCAAAATTGCCTTTTCAGTACAGGACTAAGCATTTCTGCAGTCTTTGAAAGAAGCCAACTTGCTTTATAAGGGTAGGAAATTATAGGTTCAAGCAAGGTGTCAGATAATTTTATTTAGGATGACAAAATTAAGCGGAGATCCATATATCCATTATCTTCAAATTAGGTACCACCTGTTCTTCATAAATGTCTTAGAAGAATGAGGAACACTGAGTTTAATTAAGTCGCACATGTGGGTGTAACAGGCTTTGCAACAGCAGTGAGATTATTAATGGACAACTATACTGAAGTTCTTTGCATTTCTGAGAAGTTAATTACAATGTAAATTTAATCTTAAATTATGGCTTTGCTGTGGCATAGGAGTTGTCAATCCTTAAAGGTTTTTGGTTTGGGTTTCCCCTACCCCCCACCCCCGAATATTAGAAAAAGCATTGGCTTGCCTTTACAAGTTATTCCTATTCTTTATTTACACGAGGCTTATAGAATAAGGTAACCTTTTACTTCCAGTTTGCACATATTGCTGGATTTTAACAAAGCAAAAATGAAAGTATGTGTTTCTGCCTGAACAAGATCCACACCTTTTCTTTTCACCGTTACATTACTCAACCCCCTTGTATATGTAAGGCATTTTAATACCATTCCTATTTAGGAAACTTCAACCCAAACCATCGGATGACCTCTCCCAGCAGTTCCATGATGTTGCACAGCATGGGGGAAAGTATGGATCACTGCAACACCCCATGGCGCAAAAGCTGTGGTGCTGACCCATACGCCCCCAGCACTACCTTCTGGA
>NW_025335627.1:10852873-10918814 GCF_004798865.1 Varanus komodoensis
TCCAGAAGGATACCATGGTCAGTGGTATCGAAAGCTACGGAGAGGTCCAAGAGAACCAATAGGGATGTACTCCCCCATCTTTCTCTCGGCAAAGGTCATCATACACAATGACCAAGGCTGTCTCCATGCCAAGCCCTAAAGCCAGCCTGAAATGGATTAAGAGTACCTGGAGCTGCTGTGCCACTGCCCACTCAAGCACCTTGCCCAAGAAGGGGTTGGGCCACAGGCCTATAGTTGTTGACATCTTCCGGGCCCAGGGAAGACTTCTTCAGAAGCGGCTTGATCACATCTTCCTTTAAAGGAGCCAGGACCAGGCTCTCCTTCAGAGAAACATTAATAATCGTCCAGATTCAGGCACTCACTGGCTTCTTGGCCTGGATGATCAATGGTAGAGGGCAAAGGGCAAGCAGGCAGGCGGTTGATCAAACGTCTCCATGTATCTTGTCCATATCCTCAGGCTTCAATAACTGAAGCTCATCCAGCAGAACAGAACGACACGATGCACTGAACACCTCTGTTTTATGGACTACATTAAACGTGGAGTTTGTGCTCTTCGCTGCATGTTAAAACTGAAATTGTCTACATCATGGGACACGGACCAGTTCCCCTCTCTCTCACACACTCTCTGTATCACTGTGTCTTTACTTCTGTTAAACCGTAAAGTGAAGCATTCTTTTCTGGTCCGTATGTGCACGATAAAGAGTTCTGCAGCTTTCTCTTAACTGCATTTAAAGCAAAAGTGTGTGTGTGGGGTGGGGGGGGGATTTGTCCAGAGCAGCAGTGGGACAGGGGGAGGGGGGAGGAAAATCCCTCCCCCCTCCATTCCTGAGGCTGGCCCTGGGTTTTGAACCCATCGTTAAGATGCAGCCCTGCCAGCCCTGCTTTGCTGCTGCAGCGGCTATTGCAGTGGAGAAGTGGCCAGGGCGCTCTGTGGGGCACTGGGCACACTGCTGCCGCTGTGGAGCGAGGAGGCAGCGCTGGGTCATCTGGAGAGCAAGTGGGGGGGCCATGCCGTTTGTGGCTTCCCCTGCCCCACCGCCTGAGGCGGGGTGGGGTTGCACCGCTCCTCCTCATGGGCAGCTACCCCTGCTGTGCTGCTGGGCACAGCTGCTTCTTTCCTGCTGTCATGTTTTTACTGGATGAGTTTCAGTGTCCAATTATAACCCTGTTATTTTACCTGCATTTTATTGTCAGCTGCCTTTCTCATATAAATTAAATAAATGCATTTAATAAATGGTCAGCCAGAGAGATCAGGCTTTTTTGGGTTCTATTCAGATTTGAAGTTGTACCTGGGACAGTGGAAAGAAACAAACTGGGTAGTATTTCCTAGTAGTCAAAGCTGTCTTCAGTTTTATGACATTTTAGTTCATCTTATCACCTGACTGGATTTTGGATTTTTATTTCTATGAACCAAGAGGTCTTCCTTCACTTTTCATTATTCTGAGGGCCTTTTCCCCTGACATAGAGCTCATCATGTTGTTCTTAAATAGTGAAATTAGGGGTGGAGGAGGGAGAGAACCCTCATTCTTTATCTCTTCTATACATACAAAGCTGGAAGATTACTGCTGTGGCATAATTCAGTGGAGTGGTGCCATCGTATTCTCTGCTGGTTCCAGAGATATGGGGAAATGTATGCATACAAAATTATCCTTGCTCTCTGGCTGAGTGGCTAAATAGATAATTCCTCTACTATTTGATTTGCTGTGCATTTGCTTTAGCCTTAGGCTACTACATTAGCCCTATTTACCTGGGAACAAGGCTTGTTCACTTTCTCAGGATTGCAAAATAATTCACCATTTTGTTCAGGCTGCAAGTAGATGAAGAAACAGGAATCATGTTCAATATTCATGCTCTTTCTGGAATACTGTACATCCTGAATTACAATCCTGTGTACACTGACCTGGAAGTAAGTCCCACTGAAAAAAGTGTAACTTACTTTGCGTAAACATGTACAGTTTGTTGCAACAAAAATGGTGAAAAGTCTTGTGGCACTTTGTTGTTCTTGTTGTTAGTCACGAAGTCGTGTCCGACCCATCACGACCCCACGGACAACATTCCTCCAGGCCTTCCTGTCGTCCACCATCTCCCGGAGTCCACTTAAGCTCACACCAACTGCTTCAGTGACTCCATCCAGCCACCTCATCCTTAAGGACTGTTAATATAAGTTTCATGGGCCAGAGCCCACCTCACTGGATGCATGACACCTTATGTACACATTGCTGCATCACAAGGGAATGGTGATAAATGTTAGAAGTTGTTTGGAAGTCGAAAATCCCATAACTAGCCTGGCACCAGTACGGTAATGAACCCATGCAATGGGATTTAAAATAAACATTGATTCAAAAATGATGGGATTAAATTTATTCATAAATTGTAATCCAATACTTTCATGCTGGATTTTCCTTTAAAAATGCATCTGTCTGAGAATCACCATTTGAAAGTTATGCTCTTGATAAGCTCTTGTAGTAGCTCACCATCCAACAGGTGAAGCTGGAGGGCTAACAGAGGAGTCACTGGGGGGAAAACATTATGGTCCTAATCCAGCTAAAGTTAAGCCATCATAATCAATACTGGATCCACACAAATATCCAATTTTGTCAGTGTGACCAACATTGGGCAAAGAGAGGGTAAGTGCGTGTTTAAGATGGAGCACTCAGGGCAATAAACATCACAGGTGCCTCTCTCACACACAGCTAATACAGACATTCCTTCAGCGGTTCCATGAAGGACCCAGTACTTGGTGGTGCAGAACATGCTGGCTGGGAGAAAGTCCCCAGTTCAACCCCTGTCACCCCCAATTAAGAGGGTTATACCTTCTGGTCACTGCTTTGGACCAGGAAAGGCACAAGGACCAGATTATGGTAAAAAAAGGACTCTATGGAAATAGAAGCAGGGTTAGGTCTTGTTCTGATGGTTTGTTTGACCTGGTTGGTGGTCTGATGAAGGAACAATACAGCATGCACAATTATTTGTAGATATACTAGCTGGCATAGGAATCAAGTGCAAATGCTTCACATTTTGCACATTTATCACCATCCTCCTCCTCTTCATCATCCATACGTTATATATATTTTATCCTAAAATACTCATTTTGCACACATTTTGGTACTAAGGCAAGAACTGAATTGCAAAATTCAGAGAAGTTATGATCCAAATGAACATTGCATTCTGAAGCGTGTGTTTGTCCAGGAACTGCAAATCCAGCCATTTCACATGAAATGCAGAGCAAAGAGATAATCCTCAGGTATCCCTGGAGTAAACAAGCATAAAATTGGACTTGGGCTCCCAGTTGCATGAAATCAATGATAAAGAGAGGGGTCCTCTTTCCTCCCCAATTGCAGCCTACACAGAAAGTGCTTCATTGGCTGCCCCTCCAAGACCAGGAGCATCCCCTAGAAAAAAGGGGTACCTTCTAATGGGCGAGGGCAGAAGGAAGCTGGGGTCGTGAGTCCATGAGCCGTCTCCCTCTCCTTCTGAAGTACAACTGCTAAATGGCCAAAGTGAGCAGTCTAGCAAAAAATGGGAGGCACAGAGAGGTGGAGGTCACCTCTGCCACTCTCTCACTATGCAAATTATGCTTGTGAGCGATGAGTTATGTGCTTATGAGCACTGAGAATGCAACCCATAGTGTTGCACCCTAACTGAAGGCATGCTGTAAGAACATGAGGCCAGCCCCGCCGGATCAGACCAGGCGGCCATTTGGTCCAGCATTCTGTCCACACAGCAGCAAACCAGCTGCCCACAGTATCCCTCAAGCAGGATATGAGTGCAGCAGCATCCTCCAGCCAGCGTTCGCTAGCACCTGACTCAGATACTGGAGGTGCCTCCTGCCCTTCAGGACCAGTAGCCATTGAGAGCCTTCTCTATGAATTTGTCCAATCCCCTTTAAAGCCCTGCAAGCCAGCGGCCATCACTGCATCTTCTGGAAGCAAATTCCATGCATTGTGTGAGGAAGTGCCACCTTTTATCTGTTCTGGCTCTCCCACCAGTAGCTTTCATGGGATGACCACAGGCTCTAGTAGTAGGAAAGGGAGAAAAAGCTCTAGTTAACCACCTTCTTCTCACAACGAATAATTCTGTACACTTCTATCACGCCTCTCTTCTATCATGTCACGTTTGTTTCTAAGACAACGTTAGCTGTTAGTTGCAACCTTTCCTCATAGGGTAATTGTCCCAATTCTTTGTTGGTTAGTCGCTGCTAGCTGAGATCTCACCAGCTTATACTTAAATTGGGATTTTTTGTCCCAATGTGCATTAATTTACACTTGCTGACATTGAACCATATTTGCCAATTTGAAGCTCACTCAGTAGTTAAAGAATCCTTTGTCGTTGGCCTTGATGTTGTTTGCAATATGCTCCTCGGCATGCTTTTTTCTTTTTTGCTTCTATTGTCATCTCCCTTGTGCTAATTTGTGTTTACTTTTGTTTTCCTCATTTGGGCAAGATTTTCATTTTTTGAAGTGAATTTTCTTTTCTCTAACACTTTCCTTGACATTGCTTGTTACCTGTGCTGGTGACATTTTGGAATTAGTGCTACCTTTCCTAATATATGGTATACATATACTCTGAGCTTCTATTATTACAGTTTTGAGTAATCCTCAAGCATGTTAAGGAATTTAATTCTCTTGACTTCCGTTTTACAATTTCCCTCATTTTAGAGAACAGTTCCTCTTCAGAAGTCAAATGTGACTGTGTTGGACCTCTTTGGCAGTCTTCTAATTAAATGTATATTAAAATGGATAGCACTGTGGTCACTGTTTCCAATTGGTTCAACATCTCCCTCTCATACTAGGTCCTGGGTACCCCCCACCCTGAATTAAACCGAGGATTTCCTTCCTTCCATGACCAATTGTTCTAGGGCACCATTGTTTAGAACA
This sequence comes from Varanus komodoensis, assembly GCF_004798865.1. Taxonomy (NCBI): domain Eukaryota; kingdom Metazoa; phylum Chordata; class Lepidosauria; order Squamata; family Varanidae; genus Varanus; species Varanus komodoensis. The sequence goes on from NW_025335627.1 coordinate 10,857,751, forward strand.
GTGAGAAATTAAACCTGCTTGTCAAAACTGGAACATGCATTTATCCAGTTGATGTGGGGGGTGGGGGTGGGAGTTGAACTCACCTATTATTGCCACACTTCCTCATTTGGAAGCCACCCAGATTTCATTTTCCATCTCAAAAACACTCTTAGCAATCAGGCCCAGGGGATGATAGCCTGATCCTAAGTCTAAATTAGTCTTAGAACCAAGTATTGTCAGCCACAGTTCTTCTGTGGAGCAGTTGGCGCCTTTTAGACTTTCAAGTCTATGTTCCCTTCATCATACAGAGCAACGCCTTCTCCAGTATGTCCTCACCTGTCACTCCTTTACAGCTTATAGCCAGAGATGACTACATCTCACTGGTTCTCTACATTCTACTAGGTCTCCATAATGCCCACCATATCCAGGTTCCCCTTTAAAATCCAACATTCCAGCTCTCCTGATTCACCTCCAAGGACTGTATAAGAACACCTACACCCAGCATCCTTCTTCAGATGTCTCCAGCATGTGCAACTTCTCTTTTGGCACTTAAGCCTCTTTGACTACTTATCATGTTTCTCCATATTCTCAAGGCCTATTTGCTCCCCTCTTGCATTCAGTCAATGAAACCTTTTCATCATCACCCCCTAGGGATGATTTCACCAGAACCAGATACTTTCCAGCTCCTGCTGGCTTTCCGCCAGGGTTTCGTTTGAAAGTTGCGCCGCCACCTTTTTGTGCCAGCAGTTTCTATGGAACTCGACTGTAACTACCTTGCTCTGGATCAGGCCTGTCTATTCACTGCATCTGTGCCTCTCAAGGATGTATGAAAGATGCTCTGTGTGTGTGTGTGTGTGTGTGTGTGTGTGTGTGACCACAAATCATACATATCCTTTTCCAAACTAACATGTTTGGATTTACGTCCTGGATTATCTTGTCAGAAGACACAAATATCCTCTTGCCTACAAGAATATCTAGATCACAATTCATTCCTCAAGCACTTGTGTTTCATTCTTGGGGCACAATGCAAAATCCCATTAACTGGATCTCTGGAGGTCGCATAATAAATCTGAATGAGGAAATGCCTTCACCTGTAAAAGATCAGATGACAGGGGTTCTAACATATCCAGAAGGAGAGACTTCTGAGGACACAATACCATGGCACATTTAGACAGAGGAAAAAGAATCATACAATGCCAAGCATTTGACAACTTGTTGAGGAATCTTGGGAGGTGTCGGACTTTTTTTCCTGTTAAACCATGTGTAGGATTGCACTCCTCATGCATTAACATTAAAATTTTCAACATGGCAAAAAGAAGAGATATTTTCGTATTCCTTATGCTGTGAAACAAGGATATGGTGCAGCTTTGAAGAACTAAAGAAACAGCAAGCCTGCAGTGAAGATGAAACAGTGCACATATGAGAATATATCTAGAAAAATGAAATGCCAGGGTGCTATGGTGGTTACGATCATGGGACTGGGACTCAGACAATCTGGGTTCTAGTCCCCGCTCAGCCATGGAGCCAACTGGGTGACTTTGGGCCAGTCACAGACTCTCAGCCCAGCCTACCTCACAGGGTGATTGTTGTGTGGATAAGATTGAGCAGGAGGAGGGGAGTAATGTAAGCCCCTTTGAATTCATTGGAAAAAAGTGAGATATAAATTAGGTTGGTAGGTAGGTAGGTAGGTAGATAGATATCCTTCTTTTTGGGTCTACATTCTATGATTAGTAGAATGAGCAAATAGTCAACTGTTTTTCTCCCCTCATGTCTACATTTCATGTGTCAGACACATTTAGTACACAATTCTATGCAAGTTCAGGTGGGAGAATGTCCTAAAATCCCAGCATGCCCCAGCCAGCTTGTCCAAATATGCACAGAACTGTGCTTTTACTTGTGCTGTGGTGGCCCTAAAACAGATCGATGAATTTCAAGATGGCAAAAAATGCAAGCTCCAATACAATTTGGGGCTGGGGCTGGGGCTGGGGCAGGGGAGAGGGTGTCATTGCTCTGCATTGCCAGGGGGAATGATAATAGCGTGCTATTCTCTGGTATGCGGCTGAAGCTTTAAAGAATGCAAATGTGCAATCACTGAGCATTTTAATTCTAGGAAACCATTAGCTGCATGAAGTACATTTGAAATGGTGGTGCATCAGCAGAAGAAAGCAGATGAACTCAGAATTTACTGACAAGAAATGTGTCAGATGCAGAAATATCTGCATTAAGTAAGAGCAGGAAACATATGGAGAAGCACTTCTGCAGTATCACTCTCATGCCAAGCAACAGCTCCAGTCCTGACAGGTTTCTCTGTCAAGGATAGGGATGATATGGCCCTCTTATTCTTGTTAGACGCCAGCTCCTATCAGTCCCAGCTAGCATGGCTAATGGCCAGGGAAACTGGGGATTATAATCTAATGTTATCTCAAGCTCTGTGGAAGCTGTCCCCCTAGCCTTCATGGTCTTCCTCTCATGCTTAGAAAGCCAGCAGAGAGGCAGTCCACGAACGCTTGTGGAATAAAGGACCTTTTCCCTTGCAAAGTGTCCTTTATTGACCAAAAAGTACAAGGCACCCACAATGAATCTCTGAGCATGCACAGAGCGGTTGGCTGAGCCCAAGCTAGCATTCACCTCCAGGAATTCCCCTTATGAGGATGCCTGGGTGGGGCCTTCTGAAAATGAGCACGCCTCCCCTCTGCATGCTGATCCTCTAATTAGGCCACCCTGCTCTGCTGATGATGCATCATGGGATGAAGAGCCAGGGCCACCTCGTCTGTGTCTGAGAAACTCCTCTGCTCTGCCAGCGGTACATCTTGGTTATCCCCAGGGACTGCCTGCCCCCCTGGGGAGTCTGGGCCTGAGACATGCGCCTCTGCGGCTCTCATCCCGGCATTTTGGCTAGGCCCCCATTGTCAGGCTCTCCCAGTTCTCCTTCACATCCAATCCTGATTCCTCTGAAGCCCAGCCAGCAGTCCCACCGCAGCCATCTTTCTCACTCCCAACAACAGCCCTGCTCAGTCAGCTCTTGCAAACTCAAGGCTGTGGCTTCCTTTATGGGATCCATCCATCTCGTGCTTGGTCTTCCTCTTCTTCTGCCTCCAACTGTCCCTAGCATGGTTGTCTTTTCCATTGCTTCTTGCCTTCTCAGGATGTGCCCAAAGTTACAACAGCTTCAGGTGTGTCTCTTTTGCTTTCAGAGGAATTTTTGGCTAGATTTGATCTAGGACCCCCTTGTCCAGGGTATTTGCCCAAGAGCTGGCTGGAGTATTGCTCACTATACAGAGAGTAGGAGGTTCTTCCCAACCCTTCCTCATAGTTCAGACCAGCAAGGTTTTGTTTGATGTTGCATTCATCTCCTTGTGGCACTTGACTTTGATTAATAAAGATGTGGTCTTTATGGGCAATAATTCTAGTTAAGCTTAAATTCAATTAATGTATATTAATGTAATTAATTTAAACAAAATTAATCTAATTAATCTTGTTAGCTTGACAGGTTCCTACTTCCTGTCTTTATCTGGTCCTTAGAGATGAGGTCTTTCTGCTGCTGAGAAGGACTTGGTCATGTTACACTCAGTTCAGCTACTTTATAAACAGATGCCCACAAACAGTATTTTAAACAGGCATTAACATGAAGCAGGTGCATTTAGGGTAATTATACAAAGACACTGATACCATGATATTTGTTGACCAAAATGACAATGGGAAAAGGAGCCAAGAGAATGCACAATGCCTGCATTACCAGGACCAAGTTCTGCTAGCAGAGATACTCCCTGCTAGGAGCAACCCCACCACGTGGTTTTCCTTTCCTTTTATAATTTTACACCTGAACATAATGTGTGATGTGATTGCTCACTGTTCTCTGATTGGCCACTGTACTGCTTTAATCCCACATCTCATATTTATCCAGGGTTGATGACGTTCTGCTTTACTTGTACACTTTCACAGAACTTTTCCAACATCCTGTTGAATAGGAAAGTTTCTGCTAAAGTTCTCCTTTCCCCAGGTCAAAAGCAAACTTTCCCTGACACAGGCATTTTAGCAATGCCTCTTTCATATGCCTGATACAGCCATTGCCTTAAAATTGCCCTCATTTTCCCAGCCTGATAGCAGAAAATCAGGAACTGTGTCTGGTTTTCAGACACCAACCCTATACCATTACTATTATATTTGTTTTACAACTGTGTTTGATGCTCAATAATGGTATGTTGTGGCTGTAAAATGGGCACCATCTTCCCCATACTATCTTTTCTTCACAAGTTATGATGTGATTCTGCTCCTCCAGCATCTTCATTATACGCGTGGGGATAAATATGTAGGGGATCCAGGCTTCGGCGCTTGGGCTAGCCTTGGCTCTCTTTTTGTTTGCTTCCACTCTCTGACTATGCAATACGTTGTGCGCTGTTTCCCCAGGGATGTCTTCCTTCAGAGACACAGCACATGTGGGAAGGAACAGGGGAAGGGCCATGGCTTGATGGCAGCTGTTTTGCATGCAGAAGGTCCCAGATTTAATTCCCAACATCTCCAGGTAGGGCTGGAAAAATTCCTGCCTGAAACCCTTCAGAGCCACTCAGTGCCCAAAAATAGTGGGCTAGATGGACCAATTGTCTGACTCCATGCAAGAAAACTTCCTATGTCCCTAACAGTGTTGTTGTGGCGAAAGGTCCATGTAAAAACCATGCCTTATGAGGCAAATGTAGTGCAGGTTCTAACAAGAGTGGTGTAGTTGTGTTACAAATAAATCCAAAAAGGTGTTCAGACTGATCATTACTTGGAGGATTTCACCTCACCCTTTGTTGACAGTGCCAGGTCTCCTGGGCAGACACACCATGACAAAATGCAGAGGGGGGGAAAGCACTACAATTTTCTTTGCAACTGATGGCAGTGGAGAATGCCTGCTGGGACTTTTGTCTCCAAAAGCAGTGAGACAGATAAATATTGGAGCAAAAAATAAAACCTCCTACAGTAATGTTCTCTTCATGTAAGGAAGGACAGTTAGATTCTCCACAGGTGGCTGTCATTCTTTACTTATGTACCCGTCTTGGCTGATGTGCTTTCTTGTCCATCAATCTACCTTCCTAACTTTACCTTTTCTCTGAAAAGTTACTGATCTCTAGCTCATACTCACATGCTTTCTGAGCAGAAAGATCACTTTCTCTTTGTCAAAAAGAAGGTAATGCACTACTGAAAAAAGGCAAAAAGGGACACACATCTCTATAAAATACTACATACATGAATGCATATGTGTAGATGCAAATGCAGAATAATTACTGTAATTCCAATAGAACTATCCCACCAGAAGACGACTACCTCTGAGCTTGCATTCAGCTGCAGACTGTTGGTGGGTAAATTTGGAGCTCCTGCTTTCCCTTTTGATGGGCTCTTCTTGGTTTACTGGACTGGGACTGGACAGCCACTGAAACAGAAGCCATCTTCAAATAGAGGACTGCCTTTCCAATCTTGGGGAACATGCAGCCAACTTACCTTCTAGATGTTAAGGCAGGGGTCCTCAAACTTTTCAGCAGGGAGCCAGTTGAAAGGTGCTGGTGATGGGCGCGGGCCAGCAAGGCGGTGCCGGCAGCACTCGTGAGCCAGTGAGGGGGCGGCGTGCAGGGGTGGCATGTGCATGCGTGCAGTGAGGCGGGGTGGCAGGCATGCGCGTGGTGGAGCGGCAGGCATGCGCGTGGCGAGGCGGCAGCGGGCGTGTGGTGAGGCGAGGTGAGGCAGGGGCAGGTGCGAGGCGAGGCGGCGGAGGGCACGCACGCGGCGGTGGCTTGCTCGCTTGGAGATTGTTTTCTCCAGGCAAATCCAAAACCTCTGAGGCAGGCCGGATAAATGGGCATGGTGGGCTGAATCCAGCCTGCGGGCCGTAGTTAAGGAGTCTGCAGGGGAGTGTGAAGGGATTATCATAACACCCCACCCCTGTTGTCCCACCAAACATTTCTATTGACCTGGTTCTCACAAAACCAGAGTACAGGTAGAGTATGGATTACTATTGAGCTGTTGTGTTCTGTGAACCTAGCCACACTAACAAACCATAGTTTCTTTACCAAAAGCAACCCACAGTTCACAAGCCAATAATAAACCATGTATTTATGCATTTATTATTACATTTTTATGCTGCCCAATAGCCCAAAGGCTCTCTGGGTGGATAAGAAATAAAAAATGTATGGGTTGTTCATGTCAACAAACCATGGTTTGTTGGCAAGGCTAGGCTCACATTCACAACAACCTACATGACAACCCAGACTCAATACAAGCCCAACTCATATCCTGGCTTGTCATATTGTGTGAACTCAGCCATTGTGCGCAAACCATTATTTATCATCTCAAACAGCTAAAAGCAGTTAATCACTAGTAATTTTTGTCATGAGCAGCTACAATGGCCTGGTATTTTTTGAAGGAGATTGCCTTTGCAAACTGGTCATGTTAGGATTAGCAGAGCTTCTAAGTCTAGGTTCTGAGTTGGAACCTAGGAGGTAGAGGAGATTCCTGACAAATTGGAAATAAAACCTGGAAGTCTGTAGATTAGGTGGGGGAGGCATTCATGGACTGCAGGGGAGCTTGGCTGTGACTGGCTTTAGGAGGACTTGGAGATGGAGCAAATAGCCAAAAATGATGTGGATGATGACGATGATGACGACGATCATGATGATATTTAAAAATGAAGTCTCGAGCCAGATAGAACACAGCCCGGCACTTGATTATGGATTCTTCTGCTCAGTCTGGATCCCTCCCTAGCGTCTGCTCGGTGCTGCCACCAGCAATCAGAGCAACAGTCCCCTTATCGTTGGAGTGCTTCCTTTTGTGGGTGCACAGTCCTCGGTTGGACAGTAGAGAGCAACAGGCAAATTCAGACTGTCAAGGAGCCTCTGGGCAGGGAGACTGCAAGCCCAGTGCTCAAGTCCCTCAAATGTACTTCCCACCAGCAGTTTCATCACCCCACTCCCCTGTTTCCACAGGAGACTGGAAGGTTGCCTGGGTTGTGGTTTTCTGCCCCTTCAAAGTGCTAGGAGAAACTTGCCAGGTGTTTATCCAGAGGAGTGACCTCTGTGAATCCTGGCAGGAGACCCTGCCCCTCAACTTTGCCTGATGGGGTTGCTGCATGACCCTCTTTTGCCACTAACCTTGAAACAGAAACAAAAAACTGAAACAGCATAGAATACAACCACGATAAAACAGAAGGAAGAATAAAAAAACCATGGGACACATCATAAAATCAAAATAACACAGCAGCAAAATACAGGGCTGAAAGGGCTAAAAGGGGCTCTTGAAAGGCCTGGGAGACCATCTTCCCTGGCTCTGGAAAGACCACAGTGTAAAGGCTAGGTGAGCTTCTCTGGGAAGAGCCTTCCACAACAGGCGCGCCATCGCTGGAAAGCCACCAGGCTTACTTTATGTGGCTTTTCAGGGTCTCAGCTGAAGATTTTAGTGTTCAAGTGTGTAGCATTAAAAGTTAAAACCAGCACTTTGAACTGGTCTCGGGAATGGTCTGGCAGCCACTGCAGATGGAGAAGGGCTGGCATTATATAACATGGGACAGTCCCAGCTAGCAATCTTGCTGCTTTAGTTGGAATTCACTGAAACTTCCACGCTGTTTTCAAAGGGAGCCCCATGTCTAATGTGTTGCAAGACTCCAAATGGGGAATTACCAGAAGGTGAATAACTGCTGCAAGGATTATAGTTCCTATGTCAGCCTAAGGCTAAGCTGATACAAGACACTCCAAATGGCAGAGGTTTCTGAGCCTCTGGTGATGGTGTTGGATCTAAGAGCACCCCACACTATGCAAACTTCCCCTCTTTTACACATTGTTGGTTTTCAGCTAATACAGTCATCCCAAAGGTTTCCCCTCTATGAAACAGGAACAACCCTTCAGTAGGAGTGCAGTCCTTTCCCAGAACAGACTGAATGCCACTTAACTGAGCCAATGAACCACCCACAAAAGCATCTCTCTCTTGTCTGGACTGAATCTCAGTTTATCAGAGCTCATGTAGTTCATACCCAGCATAAGCAGTAGGTCTGAACATTAACTTCCCCGCCTGCAAAAAGGAGCAGTAGAACTGGGTGTCATTCACATATTGGTGCTGCCTTGGCCCACACCCCCAAATAACCTCTCCCACTGTTTCCTGAAGAGCCCTGAGGAACACAGTATTTCTCCCACACCAACTTGCAGGGCAGAACCACTGCAGCACAGGGCCTCTGCCTCCCAATCCAGTCCATCTATCCAGAAGGAGAGCATGGTCAATGGTACTCATAACTACTCAAACAAGCTACGGATTGCATATCCCTCTCCAGAAACACAGCACAGATCATCCGCCTCCGCTTTCCACCGCCGTCCGCAGACGATGAGTCCGACCCACCCGGACCACTGACGCCGCCCGATGGTCAATGCGGAACCAGGACCGGGGGATGCGGCTGCCGGACTGCGGGCCCTCCATCCGTGCCAGCGAGTATCTCCGTGGCTACCCTTGCCCCCCTCCCCCACTAGCGTGGGTGGCAGCTCCACCGGATTGGGGGCGGGGGGCGGGGAGGGGCCGCCGGCTTAACTCACTGGCCGTGGCTGGCGACATTGGGCCGGCGGCTGAAGGGCGACGGTCGAAGGGCGTCAACGCCATTTGGAGCTGTTCGGGGCCATGCAGGGGCTGGGCTGGCCATAGACTTTGTGCAGTGGAGTGTTTCTATTTGGGTGGTTGGTGGGTTTTATTGTATTTTAAATTGTGTTTTAGCTTAGACTGTTTTAATGGATTCATACCTGGCTGCTACCATGAGGTTGCCTGGGGAGCGCATGGGTGCTACCATTGGGGTGGTCTTGGGCAATGGTCGTTATGGCGTTGGGGCTTTAACGTGTTGACCTAGAAGAAGGAGGGACAGATGGTTGACACCTGTTCCCCCTTCTGGTTATTCCCCCAGCTGGAAGGTTCCAGGTATGCTTATCAACCACCCCTCGGGCCTGATGGTGCTGTTGCTGAATGCCAGGTCACTCCACGACAAAACATCCCTCATCCACGACTTGATTGTGGATGAGGGGGCTGACCTGGCTTGCATAAGAGAGCTGGGCGGGAGAGGGGGGATGTGTCCCTCTCTTTACTGTGCCCGCCTGGGTATCTGGTCCAGTATCGGCCATGACCGGAGGGGAGGGGAGGGGGGGTCGCTCTAATTTATTGAGCCTCTATCCCCCTCACGGGGCTTCCTGTTCTCTCAAGACTGGGTCTAGAGTGCCTCTATTTGGTGTTGGGCGACCAAGACAAATTGGGGATTCTGCTGGTGTACCGTGCACCCTTCTGCCCATCAGACTCCCTGCCTGCGCTGACAGAGATCGTCTCGGACCTGGTGTTGAAGACCCCCAGGATGTTGGCCCTGGGGGACTTCAATCTCCATGCCAAGACTGTTTTGACTGGGGTGGCTCAGGACTTCATGGCCTCCATGATGGCCATGGAGCTGTCTCAACATGTCATGGGTCCGACCCATGAACGTGGACACATGCTGGACCTGGTTTTCTCGATGGGGCAGGAAGAGGGTGATCTGAGGGTGAGCAATTTGTGTCTGACTGTCCTGTCACGGTCAGATCACTTCCTCGTGAGGTTTGAGCTCGATGGCGGCCTTTCCCTCTGTAAGGGTGTGGACCCTATTTTGTTGGTTCACCCTCAGAGCCGGGTGGTTCCGGATGGAATCCCGAAGGCTCTGGGGGAGTTTCCGGTAGACAAAGCTGGCACTCCTGTTGATGCTCTGGTTGAACTGTGGAATGGGGAAATGGCCAGAGCTATTGACATGATCGCTCCTAGGCATCCTCTTCCTCCTAGCAGAGCCCATTCATCCCCCTGGTATACACCTGAACGACGGGCAATGAAGCAGGTTGGAAGACGTCTAGAGCATAGGTGGAGGAAATCACGGGATGAATCTGACTGAACATACTTGCGAGCTCACTATCGAGCGTATGCTGTAGCGGTGATGGCAGTGAAGAAGAAATTCTTCTCCACTTCCATTGCCTCCCCACAATGCCGTTCAACGGAGCTCTTTCGGGTGGTACAGGGGCTGGTACATCCAGGCCCTAAGAAAGATTCTGTACCACCCTCAATAGCCCACTGTGACAACTTTGCCAAGCATTTTAAGGAGGAAATCGCTCAGATTTGTCACGAGCTGGACTCCACTAGCGATCCAGAGCCCTTAGGGGAGGTGCCAATGTCTCCATCTGGTCAGACATTGTTGGATGAGTTTCAGTTATTGTGGCCTGATGATGTGGATAAGGTGCTTGGACAAGTACATCCCACCACCTGTTTACTTGACCCTTGCCCGTCATGGCTACTGACCAAAGCGAAACACAGGATTGGCGCCTGGATCCTGGAGGTCATCAACGCCTGTCTGAGGGACGGCCAGGTACCTGCCCCTCTAAATGAGGTGGTAGTCTGGCCAGTCCTAAAGAAAGCATCTCTGGATCCAGAGATGGCCACCAATTATTGACCGGTGGCCAACATCCCATTTCTGGGCAAGGTGTTAGAACGGGTGGTGGCAGGACATCTCCAAGCACTCTTGGATGAGACTGACTATCTGGACCCATTTCAGTCCGGCTTCAGACCCGGATATGGTACTGAATCTGCCTTGGTCGCCCTGTACGATGACCTGTGCAGGGAGAAAGACAGGGGGAGTGTGTCCCTGTTGGTTCTCCTGGACCTCTCAGCAGCTTTCGATACCATCAACCATGGTATCCTTCTGGATAGGCTAGCAGGACTGGGAGTAGAAGGCACTGCTTGGCAGTGGTTCCACTCCTACTTCAACGGCCGATTCCAGAACGTGGTGCTGGGGGACTTTGGCTCTGCGCCATGGCAGTTATGCCATGGAGTACTGCAGGGGTCCATTTTTTCCCCCTTGCTATTTAACATCTACATGAAACTGCTGGGAGAGGTCATCAGGAGGTGTGGGCTGCGGAATCATCAGTAAGCTGATGATACCCAGCTCTACCTCTCTTTCTCAACCAATCCAGGTGAGGCAGTGGCTGTACTGAACCAGTGCCTGGCTGAGGTAATGGGCTGGATGAGGGTCAATAAACTGAAGCTCAATCCAGACAAGACAGAGGTCCTGTTGGTGGGTGGTTCAGGCTCCGGGGTATGTAACTTGGACCTTGTCCTGAATGGGGTTGCACTTCCTCTTAAGGACAGGGTCCGCAGCTTGGGAGTGCTCCTCGACCCAGAGCTGTCTTTGGAAGCTCAAGTGACTAAGGTGGCGAGGAGCATTTTCCTTCAGCTTGATCCATCAGCTGCGTCCCTACCTGGAGGACAACTGCCTGGCGACAGTGACACATGCATTGGTTACTTCCCGATTGGACATCTGTAATGTGCTCTACGTAAGGCTGCCCTTGAAGACAGTCCGGATACTTCAGATGGTGCAAAATAGAGCAGCCAGGTTGCTGATGGGGACTGGGCATTACTCTCACATAACCCCAGTCCTCTACCAGCTTCACTGGCTCCCCATTGAAGTCTGGACCCAATTCAAGGTGCTGGTTATCACCTACAAAGCCCTTAATGGCTTGGGACCTGGATACCTAAAGGAACGCCTACTTCCATACTTGCCCTCCCACGCCTTGAGATAGGCAGCAGAGGCCCTCCTCCGGGAACCCTCTGTGAAAGACATTAGGAGAGTGAGTACTCAGAGGAGGGCTTTCTCTGCGGTGGTGCCCCACTTATGGAATGCGCTCCCCAGAGAGGTCCGCCTGGTGCCGTCGTTATTTGTTTTTCAGTGCCAGGCCAAGACCTTTTTATTTAAACAATATTTTAATAACTGTTAATATTATTTGTTGGTTTTAATTTCTACAGCCAGGGTGAATCCAGATTTCATATGTATTGTTTACATGTTTGTTTATTTATTGTGTTGGAAGCCATCCCGAGGCTTATGTGAATGGGATGGCATATAAAAACTCCAAATAATAAATAAATAAATAATCCTATGGGAGTAACCAAGCCAGTTTTCATTCCATATCTTGGCCAAAAGCCAAGACCTTGGAAAATATCTAGCAAATCCATTTCATCCAAGAAAGTGCAGAGTTGATCTGTAGCCGCTTTGCCCAGGATTTGCATCCATTTACATCCTTGGTGTTCATTTTGATCAGGTTAGGGAGCTGTTGAGAGGACATGGGAGGGCAAATGAGTTAGGGAATGCAGTAGCTAAGAGATGATGTGATAAAAGTAGAGCTCCCATATTTTCACTGGCCCTCTTCATATGTGTGTGATCATTATGCAGAGGAAGTACTTTCTACCACTTAGGATGTAATCTTATGCATTTCAGACAGGAAAAATCCTACAGTTCCCAGCAGTCTCCAGCCAGCTCTTCTACTTCTAAAGATGCATAGGATTGTCCCCCTAATCGGAAAATGCTCCAAGCTGCTAAGTGGCTGTGCCAGCTAAAAGGAAGACACGTGGGACCAGTAAATAGTCAGTGCTAGTATTGATGTGAAGGACTGTGGGACAGCAAGGACCTAAACATGATTTGGGGTGACTGATTGATTTTTTTTTTAAACGCATGTTTGCTTGTAATAGCCATCCATTTCATTAACTTAGATATTGCCAGGTAGGCCCTTTGTAAACATATGCATCTAACTGGATTTGAATATACTCTGTTTTTGAGGAGGACTGGCTAAGAGTATCTGGATGTGTGGGTGAAGATTAAAGGGATGAAAGTGAACACTTCACATTGTAATAGGCAATTATGGCATAACCTAGGATGAGCTGCCCACTTAAGGGGAGATCTTCCTCATGCAGAATAGGACTGATCCTTCTGCAAACAACCTTGCAGCAGTTTGTAAGTCCTAACACAAACTAATAAGAAGTGAACTAGAGGTTTTGTTTGCTTTCCAAATGTTGAGTTTTATCAGCTTTATACACAGCAGAGCCATGGTCATCTAACCAGAGCACAAAGATTTTAATAATTATCCTGTGCTGGGGAAATAACTAGCTGCAGACTCCCCAGCAGTGCAGTACAATACACTCCCTGCCTGAGGAAGGTTCCATGTGTGGCCCCTGGAGTTAAGGAAGGATCAAGTGGCAGGGGGTGAGAAAGACCAAGGACAACTGCTGCCAGCCCAGGGTGCCTCTACCTGAGGCTCTGGAGGGTTGCAGCCAGTCAGAGAGGCCAGCAACTGGGCTATGGCCTAGATCAGGGGTGATGAACGGAAACCCCGCAGGGCACATCCAGCCTGCCTGGCTGCCAGTCCAGCTCTCCAGGGTTTGTCAGGTGGCCCCATCCTCTTCCTCTGGCCCAGCTGCTTTCTTTTGAGGGCTGATTGCTGGCTTTTGTACTTTCTTTCTCCTATTCTAAAAGGTTGAGATGCTTATTCTAGGGCTTACTTACTGGAACTAGTAGCTTTAAGCTAAAATGGGGGGGATACTCCTGGCTTGTCTCTTTTGCCTTCAGTCCCACCCACTCCAAGAAATCCTCCAGAATTTTATTTGAACTTCAGCCTGAAACAGGATCAACACTAGAACAATGAATAATTGGGTTTTGGGCAGCTTCCAGTGTTTGCCAGAACTGGTGTTCCAGGCAACAGGAAGTTTTTTCAACCTTTGTTGAAAATTACAAAAACCAAAATGATTATTTAAAATCTGTAGTAGTGATAGGTTCCAACAACATGCGGTTGTTATTGATACATGCCTCTATCCACATGCAGAGCACTTTCTGGGATTTCATTAGCAGAAAAGGCAGATTCCAGCTTATTGGGGTGTGACAATCTAAATGTCAGTGTTGGAAGAAGACAAAGGGATGGGAGAGGCCAGGAGTGAAGCAACAGAGGAAGGGAGGGAATGGGAGAGGAAAGAGGAGGGAGATGCAAGTACCTCTAAAATCCTGATATTGGCAGTAAGTTTCAGCAGAGATGCAGCAACCAATAAACATCCGCAGGCCTGACAATGCGCTTTTAGAAAGAAATACAAATGGCTCCAGAATTGTCATCAAAAAGCTGCCAATGTTATCTTTTGAGATTTGTTTTAGGAGAGTACCAAATGATGAGCATTAATCAGAATACCAATGTATGGCTTTAACATACATCTCACACTGTATGATAGAATTACAATATCTCTAAGTACATGAGTATAAAATTATGCATTAGAGAAAATGGCACAAGAGATAATTTTGCAAGCTATCCATTAAAGGAACAATGCTGCATCACACTGATAATGTGAGAAGATGCATCTGCTTCAGAAATGTCAAAGTTATTATTATTATTTTAGACCAAAAATGAAAATCACAGCAATTTAAGTCACTAAGTGGACATTCTGATTTCGCCCAAATGGGGGCTGATTACCTTAGTAAAAATGTTACAGATGCCACACAGCATATCTCACTTGAAAGTCATTTTACACATATCTTATAAAATCTCCAGCAATCTGACACTGTGCAACCCCTGATGTTGCACAGTGTCCTGAATGCTAGGATGGTTAACAAATTTATAACCAGACTCCTCCATGACTTTCTTTCCTTGAGTTTCTCCATGTTGTACTTTATCCAGATCAAACAGAGACTGTTCGAAACCAACAGAAAGGCCAAGTTCGATTCACCATCTTCTTCCTTATCTCCCTTCACTAGAAGCCAAGGCAAGAAGCAATCGCTCACTTCCTTCAATCCACTCTCAGAGCCATAGCCCAGTCAGTTTACCAGCCCCACAAAACAAAAAAGTGAGGGGAGAAAGTTGAAAAAATGACAGAAACTCAGATTTCAGGTTTTGCAAAGGCAGGACTAGTTGCAGGGTGACAAGATGAAAGTGGAAGTGTTTCTCTTAATTATTTCTAAGAACACAACAGTTGCTGCTCTTCCACTGATGTGAGATAAAACCATTCCCACTTGGAGGCTTCTACTAGTACATCCTCTAGTTCAGTGATGGAGAGCCTATGGCACAGGTGCCGCAGTGAGCACGCAGAGCCCTCTCTGTTGGCGTGCGAGCCAAGTCGCCCCAGCATTGCCCCAGCAGCCATGCACATATTCGGAAAGAGTAAGGTGCCAGGTGACGATGTCATTCATTAGCCGCAAAAGGCGGTGTCGAACAAGTGGCCAGAGGCAGGTGCAGCAGCCGCGGCGGGTGCACCAGGAAGAGAGCAGGCGAGCAGCAAGCAGGTGTGATGAGCGCTCGCGGCGGCGCCCTCCTCCTGCCTCCTCCTCCTCCTCCTGGCCCGCAGCATGTGAGCAGCTGCCCAAACCGTCCTCCTCGTGCAGTAGCAGGACCTTGCTGACTCAGTAGCCGCAGGTGCAGCCAGGCAGCAACGCACCCGCCTGCCCGCTCCTGGGCCAGGCTCCCACACTGGTGGCTGTGGGGGGAGGGAGCTGGGTGATGGGACCGAATGACAGGGTCAAGGCGGTGGAGCAGCAGCAGCAGCTGGAGTGAGGAGGAGGAGAGAGAGTGCGCCCGGGATCAATATGGCGCTTCCTGGCGAGGGAGGCCAAAACAAAGAAAAGTGGAGGCTGGAACTGCTGAGAAGGGAGAGGAGTGGGTGCGTGGTGGGGACCCCCCCTCCCCACCCGACCTCACTCACCAAGGCTTGGCAGCACCGTGGGGGCGCCTTGAGGAAGATCCCAACGGAGGCGTGGAAGGGATCAGCGATAGCCTCTCCTCACCTTTAGTTTGGGTCTCTCTCCCCACCATTCCGCCCCTCCGGTAAACTTTCAAGTGCCACTGAAGCTCCTGCGGCATTCCCGGTGGCTGGTTTGTGGGTGAGGGAGGGAGGGAGGGAGTGCACCTGGGCGCAAGCAACCCCGGCGTCCCCCGAATTGGGGGCGCTGAACGTGAACATGGCTCCTTCTCTCTGTTATTGTGTTTTTCTTTTAAGACAAAAGATGTTAATGTATGAATTGTTTTTTTCTAAACTAAAACCTCAGTATTCCGGTTTTATTGCAGTGTTGTCACTTTGTGATAAATAAGTGGGTTCTGGGTTGCAGGTTGGGCACTCGATCTCTAAAAGGTTCGCCATCACTGCTCTAGATGGATTAGCAGCACTTTCCCTCCAACATTGTACAGATTATGCACACATGTACCACAGCCAAGATAAATCCATTAACTCCTTCAGAGATTTAACTAGAGTATAGGTGGAAACCTGAGACCATGCAGGTTTCCATCATCTCCCATCATCCCCAAATACTATTGGCGCTGCTGTGTTTGGCTGATGAATTTTGGCTCCAACAATATCTGGAGGGCCACAGATTCCCCAGTCCTGAACTAGAGACTTGAGAGATTATATTTAAAGAACCAGTAAGTGTCCCTGGTACTTGTATGGTTAGTTAGTGCCTACAGCAACAATTCTACACAGGTGCAGAATTGCATGCTTTTGTTGGGGACATGTGGGTGGCTCCCATTACCTTTCTCCCCCGCAGAGGAGGGCAGGACGTGCTCCAGTGGAGCAAAGCTCAGGGAACCCAGGTTCAGTTTGGATGCCAGGAAGCACTTCCTGACAGTCAGGACCCCGAGGGTGTGGAATGGGCTTCCACGGGAGGTCATTGAAGCCCCATCGGTGTGGGTGTTCAAGGATAGGCTGGACGTCCACATGGTGGGCATGTTGTGGAGCTGGGGGTCAGACTAGATGGCCCGGGAGGCCCCTTCTGACTCGCTCTGTTTCTGTGTTTCTATGTTATTGCATTGGGCAGGTATCTAAAGTCAGTCAGCTTTGCTTTCAGCTCTACGGAAAGGAGATTGACTTGCACACTGGGATGCACGGTGCTTCCCACATGACAACAGAGAATAAGAGAAACTAGCGATTCATTTCCTTGAGCTTGCACAGCTCATTTAAAGTTCTGAAACAGTAAAGAATGGGAGTGAGAGAAAGGAGTTATCTGTGTTTTGAGCCTAAACTATCACCAGGCCAGGACAGGTATTTCTACTTACTGGAATGGTGAAGCCTAGATATTTGGTTAAAAGAGGCATTACTTTAAGCAGCATTAATGATGGGTTGGCATGATGTCTTAATTGGCAAAATATGCCGTGATTAGTTGGCAAAAGGATCAGAACTCCTGCTTTGACCTGGTTTGCAACAGGAATCTCGTGTTAGCTCATGTTGCTGAAACTGACCAGCCATAGTAATGGCCCTTAATGCCATTGCCAGAGGCTGTTAAACCAAAGAGGCCGAAGTAAATTGCAAACATACAAACTGCAGTGTTGTGAAGGCAGAAAGTGAAACTAGAAAAGTGGCTCTAAACTGTGTTTTAAGCTGCATTTGGAAGCTCAAATCATTCAGATTTTGAAGGATGGTGACATTCTGACATGAAGACAAGCCATGAAAACGTACCATGGGAAGCTTCTCCAGGATTTTGTTCACTTCGGTTTAGGCAGCCATTTGTTACAAACTGCACCCGGAAGCTCCACGTACCCCCATTCACTGTGTACAAAGGAGAGTAAGTAGACTCAGACTTACGTATGGTGCATCCCTGTGGCAAACTATTATTTGCTTAGCTAAGCTATGGTTTAGTATCCTGAACCTATAAGTCTTAATGCATGTTCAGGCAGAAAAAAGGATCTACAATTCCCAGCATGCCTAGCTGGGGGTATGTTGGGAATTGTAGGCTTTTTTCCAACTTGCATAGGGCTGTACCTTCAATTGTTTTATATTTGGCAGCATGTTTCGAAAAGAATAACATTAAAATTAGAATCCTTTCAGCTGAAGATTGAGTAATGAATAAGCAAAAGCCATCACCCCTTGGAGATTATTTTTAGAAACTTTAATGATTCCAGGAACATTAATGGCTAAAAGAGAGAAAAATCTATTTTCTTCACTTAGCGATCACATTTCATATAAATAAGTATGGCATAAAAATCATTGCCTTTGGATTTTTCATTTACTGAAGAAAGCACTCAAAATGGAAATAAATAGCATAGATAAACTTGCATATCAAGCAGATTCCAGCTCCCCAAAATGTAAAACACAGCTTTTTGTATATCAATTCTCTGAACTCTAATCACTGCATTTTTTCCCTACTTGTATGGTTAATCACTACTAATCAACTCTCTTTTCTCTGGAATCTTGCTAAATATATCTGTTTTCAATTGATCCTCTTTCTGTGTTCTGTACTTTTCTTGTGCATAACTACCTCTGCAGGGTATTAATACTCTGTTCAGGTAATACAGGGGGCACTGTGAAACATCAGCATAATTAAAATAATGTCATCAGTCTCTGAAGTATACACCCCACTGTGATGGATGCCAAGAAAATCCTCATAATGTACAACCTGGGGGTCTTGCGCACAAAACTGGTTTTTACTACCATGCTTTTCATTTGAAAGGTAGTTCATTGCAAAGAATGGTTTTTATTTTTTAAAATATTATTGATTTATATCATATATATTTTTGTTTTTTGTGAAATATACTCTGATCATAACCACAGACATAAGCCACCATAAGTAAAGCTGCTTTGTCCTTTCTTACCCTTTTTCTGGCTCATTGTGGCAACTACTTGCTGTTGCACCTCAGACCACTCAACGGACGTGCCCATGACCTTTACTCAACCACATCAAGTGTAAGCAGCCTTGGACCCATCAGTCAAACAGGTTTACCAGTAACATGGATGGTTGTTGACAGAAATTATTTCCATGGGGTGAAGCTGGCATTAAAGAGCCATTTCTGCTCAAGGAATTAACCCACTTCCCACTATTACTTCCAATAAATAGTGTCTTGGGGGTGGGGTGGGGGGCTCAACATCCTGCAAGCACTGCTTGATTTGAGATGGAGTAGCAGCAAAGAAATGAGCAGATGCTTGGCGTCAGCAGCTGGCAGCACCAGGGCCAATTCTGGCTCACTGAGCCATAGCAATTGGGACTTCATTTATCAACTGAGAAGTAAGTTGGATTGCCAACGTTTTCAGCCAGCCATTTAACATCCACTTGATATGCAAACATTAGCAGGTGATAATGTTTATCTGCATACTGTAAAAAAGCTCCACCGGCTGATTTGAACACTGCAGACTGATGTGGAAGTCTTTTTGCAGGCTGCTGGTTGTGCAAGCAGCACCTCTGTATTCACAGCATGTACGTGCATTGACTTTAGGACCAGCGCTTGGAAAGGCCAATAGGTGCAGTTTTTCTCCCTCCAACATGCTCTATATGTGATTGTTCTGTGATGGGGATGAAGGAGGAGACCAACTTATATATGCGTGTTTCCCTGGTCTGTAGCAACCCTAAGCAATATCACATTTTTAAATCTGCAATCCTATATGCACTTACCTGCAAGTCATGTTGAAATATTTGGGGCTTAAGTGTGGGTAGATCTGTAAAGGTAATTGCATTGTGATGTTCTTTCATGCTGCCATGGATTGAATTACTTACCTGCTTGCTTGCAGCAGGGAGCAATTGTTTCTGGTTAGATAGCGGAGACTCTTTTGCACGCATTCCATGCAAGCATGCAAGCGCTTTGACAGTCTTTGCTACTACTATCCAATAGGTTCAGCAGGTGCAAAGGCATATGGGGCTCCTTCACCTTTAACGGTTGTATGGAAGAGGGCCTTCTGGAAGCTTCTCAAGTATGGTTGTGAAAAGTTGCTCTTGCAGTCACTTCTATTTTGGTGTAGCTATGAAAGGTATAACCTTGATCTCCTTTAATAATTCCTCTTGTCAGCACTGCAACATTATTCCAAATGGATAGCTCCATCCTCTCCTGGTCTCATCAAAGTTGGCTGAGTTCAGACAACATGATAATCCTCCTGCACTTAATATGTGCTTTATTGTTCATGAAGAAGTTTTAGAAAAGGAGATCGTTTTGGACTCACTTGGAGAAAACGATCTCTGAGTGAGTAAGCCACTGCCTCGCCGTGCATAGAGTTTGCATAGAGTTTTTAAAGTTCCTATTTTGAAGTCTTCTCGCTTGTTGGTTAATATATTTATTTTCATCTATTATACTTTTAAACAGGCCAATAACGTACACATTCTGGCTGAATGCAAACAGTGAAACAATGAATAATCAGAACATAATAATAATTGAGCAATGCAAAATAACTGAGCAATACAGAATAAGAACAGTACAACATATAAAACCAAGGTAAACAAGCAGCAAAATACCCAGCAAAAGACATTCAAACAATTTTTAGAATGCCTGGGAGAGGTAAAAGTTCCCCACTGGGTCCTGAAAGGACCACAATGTGGATGCCCGGCAAGCCTCTCCAGAGACGGCCCTCCACAGACAGTGTGCACACTTTTTAAAGGCCCTCTCCTTGGCCCCATTTGGTTGAAGCACCTAGAAGTGGGTCACAGATGATTCCTTGGGGCCCAAGCAAGTAGATATGGGAGGGCCCAAACCTTTGGCTAACTTGGCAGCAAGCTCTTCAGGGCTTTAAAGATTAAAACTCGCACTTAGAATTGAGCTTGGAAATAGACTGACAGCCAGTACAGATGGAGAGGTGCGGACATAAGATGATCATATTGACCTGTGGAGTTAGCAGCCTAGCCACCTACTCTGGACTGAAATTTCTGGACTGTTTTCAGTGCAGTTGCGCAAATCTCACATTGCAAGGATCCAGATGAGAGATTGCTTGAGCATGAATTACTTTTGCAGCAAAAGCATCTTCTCCCGATAGTGTATTTGTATATCATTCATATATCATTAGCATAGTCTAAGTCAGGGATCCTCAAACTTTTTCAACAGGGGGCCAGTTGAAAGGTGCTGGCGGTGGGTGCGGGCCAGCAAGGCGGTGCCAGCAGTGGGTGCAGGCTGCCGAGGGGGCAGGGGCGGGGGGGGGGTGGCATGGCGAGGCGGTGGCTTGCTCACTCAGAGATCGTTTTCCCCAGGCGAGTCCAAAACGATCTCCATGCGAGCAAGCCATGGTGGGGCGGAGGTGGGCGCGCACCCAGTGAGGTGGTGGCAGGTGTGCATGTGCGCAGCAAGGCAGGGGGTGGCAGCAGCAGGCACAGGCATGGCAAGTCCCAAATCTCTGAGGCAGGATGGATAAATGGGCATGGCAGGCCAGATCCGACCCGTGGGCCGTTGTTTCAGGACCCATGGTCTAAGTGGATACAGGGTGCTAGGAGTGTCCAAGTCTACCTGTGTTCCCCGGAGGCAAGGAAGGGTCTGAGAGTGTACTCAAGCAACACTTCTGCTACTTCAGGATAAGTGCAACCCCCATCAGGATAGCCATTAACATTGTAGATGAACCGTACACAGTATCTCTGTCGTGGCCGAAGTGAGCCTCCATTCATTGGCCTTCCTCCACTTGCCCAGCACTGGCTCAGAACCTTTGCTGCCTTGCCACAGTAGACCAGTATTAGACGTAGTGATAACACCTCAGCCCCCAACCTTGGGCATGCTCTCCAAGGATACTTTTGTGTAGAAATGGAAACATATGGGGAATGTGATGCAGCTCTGCAGAATGAGATAGCAGAATTGTCATGGGGCAGTGCAATAATTCCCCCCCCCCACACACACACACCATCTTCTGGAATTAGCCATCTAGAGAGGGGTGGAACCCTTACAGTACAGCACCCCACTTTCCAATTTAGACAGCCTGACATAGAAACAGAGCGAGTCAGAAGTCTCACGGGCCATCTAGTCTGACCCCCGGCTCCAGCCAGCTCCGCTCACAACATGCCTGCCATGTGCATGTCCAGCCTATCTTTGAACACCCTCACCGATGGGGCCTCAACCACCTCCCGTGGAAGCCCATTCCACACCCTCGGGGTCCTGACTGTCAGGAAGTGCTTCTTAGCATCCATATTGAACCTTGGTTCCTGGAGCTTTGCTCTGTTGGAGCGTGTCCTGCCGCCCTCTGTAGGGGAGAACATGATGAATGATAACCGCCAAGAGGTTCAAGACAACCAATAGGATTGTATTCCTGTGTTCCTCTCCCGGCACAGCTCATTCCACATGGTGAGCAAGGCATTTTTCATTCCAAATCCAGGCCTGAAACCAGGCTGGAATGGACATGGAAATGATATTCAGCCTGGAAAGCCTGAAATTGATCAGCAACTACCCAGGAATTGTTCAAGAATGAAATGTTACCAAGCAGCCTACAGCTGTTTTCATTTGCTGCATCCAGGTAAGTTTTCTTGAGGAGTGCCCAAATTACTGGCTTTAGCCCATCAGTTTGTTAATCAATTTGTTGATCCAGTCAACAAACCTCACAATAAGTCTTATGCATCATTTAAAAATTGTACAGAAGTAAAATCTAAAAACATAGATGAGGTATCTCAATTAATAACCCCCAAGCTTCCCCAAAATTACTCTAATTAGATAATATTTTATCCTGTATCTTCATTGCACTCAGCAAAAATAATTACCTACAATTTCTGTAACAGATTCTTTTGTATCAGAAAGGGAAAAAAATATAATATTCTGACCATTTTCCAAAATACAAAGGGATTAATGGATTAATTAACTTGTAAAGATCTTGGTAAAAATCATAGAAAAGTGTGGCTCTTTGTTTCAATTTCTTCTTCATCATCAACTTCTTCAAGGAAGATTTTACAACTTCCTAGAGCAAGCTGGATATACTCCACCCAATGGATGTAAGAAGCAGGGATGGGCAGAGCAGGGATGGTCAAGCCAAACATAACCAAGTATCCTCTACACGTCCTCGTACCTCAACAAGTGAACTTCATCTGTGACCAATGGACCAGACTGGGTTCTGCAAACCTCCGCTTACTGGAATCGCACTGGTCATAGAACCTGTGGGCTTCTCTACTTGAGGCTTTACTGTGCATTCACGATCCCTCTCTCATGGAAATCTGTGAAACCTTTTCATCATTGTAGGCCATCATCTTTCACAGACTCTCCCAAGTTTTCCTTTTCCTCTTCCTCCCTCCCTCCCTCCCTATCTCTCTCTCCCTTTTTTTTTTGGAGCAAAGAAGGGCTGGCATTTTCTAGATGGTGCCATTATCCACTGCAGAAGCCTGATGTATTTTAACAATTCCACTCTCTACCACATCACTGCCTTGTGTTGTGTAATGAAATATATGTTGTTCAGTCGCAAAGTTGTGCCTGACTCTTTGCACCCTATGGACCATAGCATGCCCGGCCCTCCTGTCCTTCACTGTTTCCTGGAGTTCACCCAAATTCATGTTCATTGTATTAGTGACACTATCTAGCCACCTCATCCTCTGCCATCCCGTTCTTTTGCCGTCAATTGTTCTCAGCATCAGGCTCTTCTCCAGTGAGTCTTTCCTTCTCATTAGGTGGCCAGAATGTTTGAGTTTCATCTTCAGGATCTGGCCTTCTAAAGAGCAGCCAGGGTTGATCTTCTCTAGGACTGACTGGTTGAATCTCCTTGCAGCGCAAGGAACTCGCAGGAGTCTCCTCCAGCACAATTCAAAAGTGTCAGTTCTTCGGTGCTCAGCCCTCCTTATGGTCCAACTCTCATAGCCATACATTAGAACTGGAAAAACCATAGCTTTGACTTTACGAACATTTGTTGGCAAGGTGATGTCTCTGCTTTTTAGTATGCTGAATGAAACATATAGTAACATATAATAGAAAATAAAGGAATTACCCTTGGTCACTTGCCAGGTCATATGCCTCACATCAAGGAGCCATGAACAGTAATGGATACGAGCAATGCTTTCTTTAGAAGGCCTCACAATTAGATCAGAGTGTGCCATTGAAGGAACATCCAACCCTCTCTCTGAGTCAAATTGCAACAGGCTCCTCAGTGCCCAGAAAACTCTTCTTTGACACCACCACAGCCACAGAATAGGTTTGATAAGCTTTCAGAAGGTTTTAAGACGGTCCATGTGGTATGGACTGGGGACCTGGGAGATCTGGGCTCTAGTCCCACTCAGCCATGAAGCTCACTGGGTGACTTGGGGCCAATTCATGCTCAAGCTAAGTGCCAGGATCTGGGCAGCTCCAGGCCCCGATCTGCTGGTGGAGAATCAGAACAGCCACTCTGGTACTTGCAGGATTGGCCCCAGGCTCCACTGGAGCTCTCAGGCACTTGATGAGTACCAGCTGGGAGCCCTGGGGAATGAGCTAGAGTAAAGTCTGTTCTCCTCTCTGGAATCTGCCTCAGTAACACAGACACCTCATTGCTGTTGCCTTGCCTTACCTGCTCCCTGGTCTGCTTGTCCTCCTGTCCTTGGCCCTTGACTTTAGATATGTGCTCTTGGTTTCTGCCTTCCTCCTGTTCCTTGACTATGGTCCTGCCTCTGATTTTTCTATTGGACTATGGACTTGGTTTGGACTCTGTTTTGCCTTGCCCTGCCCTGTGCCTGGGTCCTGGTGCATCTGCCTTGATTCCTGCTGCCCATGCCCTGGCATCAACCCACCTCACAGGGTTGTTGTTCTTAGGATAAAATGGAGCTATGTAAGCTGCCTTGGATTCCTCACTGGAGAAAAAAAGCAGGATAAATATCAATGTAATAAAATAAGCTGTGTTGGATCAGATTCAGCATGAATTTTCCTCCACCAGCATTAGCAGGCATTAGCAGGCATTAGCAGGAATATCAGCAGGAAAATCCCTGGGAGTCTTTTGGAATCCACCAGAATCTATTGGCTCTGGGTCAAACCATTTTGATTGCTTCTCTTTCTTCTCAGAAGGGAAAAATCTGCCAATGTCTAAGCTACTATACCTGCTAGTAAGATCTCTTCTGCTGGAGACTTTGCCAATGACTTACTGTACAGCTTTACATAAACTGTTAGGGTTCAGAGTAGGTGTGTATCTTAAACAAGGGTGCTAACAAAACTTTCAGCACCCATGTGCCTATGCAAAGTTGATCAAACCTGAATCCACTGAGCTCAGTGGCTGTAGGCATGCCTAATTCTACATGGTATTTGGCTCAAAATTACAGAAATTACTACAAATGAGGAAATAATTAGTTTGCAGTACAGTACTAAGTATGTTTATACCAAAGTAAGTATTGCTGAGTTCAGTCTCAGGCTGCAATGCTATATACACTTACTTGGAAACAACTCCCATTGGGCAAAGTAGCTCATTTTTCATTTTTAATAAACAGGCCACTTCACTGCTTACTCTTAATTCCAGATCATTGATGAATAGGTTGAGAAGCATTGCTCCTAAGGCAGAACCCTATGGTACCCCAGTGATTACATCCTTCCCTTGGGAGAATTATTGTTTATTGTTTATTTCAGCTCTCTGCTTTCTGTTCTTTAACTAGTTGTTGATCCATAAGAGCCCCCCCCCCCCAGCACCACCCTGCTTTAAAGCCATGACTGCTGAGTTTGCTCAGGAGCCTTTAGTGAGGGACTTTGTCAAAAGCCTTTTGGAAGTGCAAGTATATAATGTTACCAGATTGCCCCCTGCCACAGGTTTTTTGTCACTCCCAAAGACCTCTAATAAGTTAGTAAGGCAGGACTTGCCCTTGTACAACCATGTTGATTTTTTTTCAGAAGGGCTTTTCCATCTATGTGCTTACTGATTCTACCTTTAGTAACACTTTCAAGCAAGTTACTCAGAACAGATGTTAACCGGCCTTTAAAGCTCCAGATCCTCCCTGGATCCCTTTTAAAAAAATGGGTATTGCACTGGCCATTCTCCATTCAGTTCAATTTAAAAGCTGCTCTGCCACCTTTTTATGCTATGTGCCAGCAGTCTGGTTCCAGAGAGGCCCAGTGCCTGGCAGACCTAACCCCTCCTCTTCCTGCCTCTTCCATACATTGAGACTCCTCAGCTGTGCCTGTCTGGTTGGCTCTGCACATGGAGCAGCTAGCATTTCAGAGAAACGCATCTTGGTGCTCCTGGATTTCAACCATCTACCTAGCAACCTAAATGTAGCTTCCAGCATTTCATGACTACATTCCCCCACATCACTGGTACCAACATGGACCACAACCACTAAATCCTTTGCAAGGCCATCGAGACAGTGTGTGATATCCATAATCTTTGAACAGGGCAGGCAATCCATCAAATGATCCACATGCCCATCACAAACCCAGTTATTTGTGACTCTAATGACCAAATCTCCTGCTACAAGAAGGCCCAGCCCACCCGCTGGAGGCACTTCCACAGTGCAAGAGGATACACACTCACCTTCCAAGAAATGGGTCACTTCTAAGGGATCATTTTCCATGACAGCAGAGGAGCTGCCACCCAGAAGTTGGGACCCTGCTGCTGGGTCCCCAGGGGTCTCGTCACTGAACTGCTCTGCCTTTCTTTGCTTCTCCTGGTCAGCAATCTCGGGTGCAAGGGAATGCATTTGCTCTTTGAGTGCCAGGAGCTCCTTACACCAAGCACACAGTGTTGGGTCTGAAGATTAGTCTGGATGTAAATGCTAAAATGGCCATAATTTAGGATAATTCATCATCAGTCTTCCTAAAGTAGCACACAACTCTTCCTTTGTCTTTCTAAATACAGGTTGTTATTGCTTCCAGCAGTAACAATTTTGTCTGTAAGGAAGGATTGCCATCATTGACTACAGAAGTCAGACAGGTTGCACAATCCCTTTCAGAAATGCGCATGTGAACACACTGATGGCAGCAGACATGGCACAAGAACAGTTTCAGAACGCAGTGCTGTTAGTAAAGATGCTGGGGGAAAAGTACCTGAGTGAAAAACAGAGAACACACTGTTAACATTATGGATGTTACATATTTTGTTGTCTGTATATAAATAGTAGCAAAAGATATAAAGAGAGGGAGCTTGGCAAATTTTAGGAATGTGCAAGAAACAAACACCATCTGGAGAAGGGATATTGTAAGGGAGTGTCCCTGGGTAAAAGGAAAAATAAAAATGGAGAGTGCCTTCCAGATGGCTAGTTTGAAGGTCCTCTCCAGTTACATCCAATTGGGTGCCAATTGGCTACCAGTCCTTTTCTTCTTTCTGCTTTAGTCCAAAATTTGATTTATATTCTTAGTTTTCATTCCTTATCAACTTTTTTTGCTTTTTAAAGAAAACTCCCTGCTTTATAGAATGAAAACTCTATGACTCTTAATACCATGGTGTGGTGCATTTATATGGAGAAACTTTGGTGAGGATGTTATCAGAAAGGAAAGTTACAACAAAGAAACAAGGCTTTTCTGCTTGATAATTTGCACCTCCTCCAATCATCTTCATTTAAAAACCAGAGAACTCATTTGGTGTATACATTTTCTTTAGCCAATGATTCTCAGAATGTGATATACATTACAAGAGAGGCCTTCCTGTTTCTTAATGGTCCCATAATTATGGGCCTTAAAAACATGACAGATTCACCAGCCCCTTTGCACTTCCCCTTCCATTGCTCTACCTGTCACAAACCTCAGCACATCTGTATCTACCTGCCAAACCATTTCCTGTGTTTTTTTCTTCATGTATATTTAAGAAACCAAACAAGATTTGTTTCATATGATGTGCACATGAGACAGACATGCAAACAATAGAGCTTTCTAGTTAATGCTGGGTTGTTTTCTTGAACATGGCTGCCAATTCACAAAGTTTTCTCCATTAACATGGTGATGTGGCTGAACCTCTAGCCACTAGTACTGAGAATAATGCAGAGGTATTTTCAGCAAAAGCCTTGACGGAATAAAAACAGGCTCTCCTTCAGCAATTTGTAGGGTTGTTGTACAAAGAGGCACAGAAACTATTGTGAGTTTCATGGTGATCCCTGATTGTCTAAGGTCTCCCATGTTCAGCAATCATTGTTCCTACTCAAATGAGTTTCATTTACCTTCAGTGATATTGGCATATAGTCAATTTGAGAGCAGATCCTATGGCTCCTGAACACTGGCTATGGGGCAGGACTTCTGACCCTCCTCCCCTGCCTCCTTACAGTTGGCACAGGAAGAACTGAGCCGGCTGCCCCCCACAGTAGAAAAGCCACCTTGGTGATAGGGGAAGGGAGGCATTTTGGGGATGGGAAGGGGATACACTGTTCCAGCTTTGTTCACTCTCCCTGAAAAGTGCCCAAGTTAGGTAGTCAAAAATAGTCACCTAGCCAGTATGTAGAGCTGCAGGAGAGCAGAGGCAAAGATTGACTGGACTGCATCCTTAATTGACCTATATTATTGTGGCACCATCACCTCCAGTATATGATCCCTGACTGGCTTAGATCAAGTCATGGAACAGAGGAAAAATTTCCCTGTTATAGCGCACTGAAGCATATAACACTGAGGACTCTGTGGCTATGAACTGTTGCATATAGATATGGGAAACTTTATATAGGTACTGATTTATTTCACTTGAACAAATGACATGGAAGAATAAATTTCTGTCACACAAAATATAATATATAATGCACCAACACTGTGAAAAAGATTTTAAAAGCCACAGAAATTCAAAGGAACCAGTATCAGACAGCCTGAAAAAGTGGATTGAGCATAGTGTCTGCAACAGAGTGTCCTTTCGGCTTTGACCCTGTCGCTTCATTCTTTCTGGCGCTACTAGTACTAGCCCTCTGCTCTTCCCCAGTAGCATATTGGACACCTTCTGATCTGAGGGGCTCATCTTCCGGCGTCATATCTTTTTGCCTTTTGGTACTGTCCATGGGGTTTTCATGGCAAGGATACTGGAGTGGGTTGCCATTTCCTTCTCCAGTGGATCACGTTTTGTCAGAGCTCTCTGCTATGACCTGTCCGTCTTGGGTGGCCCTGCACGGCATAGCTCATAGCTTCATTGTGCTATGCAAGCCCCTTTCACCACGACAAGGCAGTGATCCATGAAAGGCCTAGATAGCTAGTCCTCGCAATTGACTATGCTTTCTGGGGCCAATTGCACGTTCAAACTGCTAGATGGCTAAAAGCTGCACACCTCTGGTTTGCAAATTGCAGCAAAAGATGCAACACTGAAGTGTGGAACCCCTTACACAGACCAAGCAAAGGAAGCTACATCTTGCAGGCATTTGGCCACCCTGATGCACTCTCATAAGCATGCAGCTCCAGAGCTATAGAACTCGTGATTCCTTCTGCTTGGGCAACATAGCTACTTAAAAGATAAATGGATGTGGAAGTGGCTGTCCAAATGCCACCCTCCCCACCCCCATTTGTGACCCTATTAGAGATGACAGGGATCACATTCTGCCTAGTGGCAAGGATTTCACCAAACATCTGTACTTGGTGGGAAAGAACGTGCTTTGCCTGCCAAAAGTCCCAAGGTCAGTTTCTGGCGTCTCCAGCTATTTTATTTATTTATTTATTTATTATTTAGAATTTTTGTATGCTGTCCCATTCGCATGAGCCTCGGGACGGCATACATACAATAAATAAACACCATACAAATAGTGCACATAAAATCCAGATTCACCCTGGCTGCAATTAAAAAAAATCTATAGATGATATTAAAAATAGTTAAAATATTGTTTAAATAAAAAGGTCTTAGCCTGGCGCCGAAAAACAAATAACAATGGTGCCAGGTGGACACCTCTGGGGAGCATGTTCCACAGGTGGGGCGCCATCACAGAGAAAGACCTCCTCTGGGTACTTAGCCTCCTAACGTCTTTCACAGAGGGTTCCCAGAGGAGGGCCTCTGCTGCCGATCTCAGGGGGCGGGAGGGCAAATATGGAAGTAGGTGTTCCTTTAGGTATCCAGGTCCCAAGCCATTAAGGGCTTTATAGGTGATAACCAGCACCTTGAATTGAGCCTGGACTTCGATGGGGAGCCAGTGAAGCTGGTCGAGGACTGGAGTTATATGAGAATAACACCCAGTCCCCGTCAGCAACCTGGCTGCTCTATTTTGCATCATCTGAAGTATCCGGACTGTTTTCAAGGGCAGCCCCACGTAGAGTGCATTACAGAAGTCAAATCAGGAAGTAACCATCAGGAAGTAACTGTTGCTAGGCAATCATCCTCCAGGTAGGGACGCAGCTGATGGATTAACTGAAGCTGAAGGAAAGTGCTCCTCGCCACCGCAGTCACTTGAGCTTCCAAAGACAGCTCTGGGTCGAGGACCACACCCAAGCTGCAAACCCTGTCCTTTAGAGGGAGCGCAACCCCATTCAGGACAAGGTCCAAGTCACCTACCCAGGAACCCAAACCACCCACCAACAGGACCTCTGTCTTATCTGGATTGAGCTTCAGTTTATTGGCCCTCATCCAGCCCATTACTGGTTCAGTACAGCCACTGCCTCACCTGGATTGGTGGAAAACGAGAGGTAGAGCTGGGTATCATCAGCATACTGATGATTCCGCAGCCCACACCTCCTGATGACCTCTCCCAGCGGTTTCATGTAGATATTGAATAGCAAGGGGGACAAAATGGACCCCTGCAGTACTCCATGGCATAATTGCCATGGCGCAGAGCCAAAGTCCCCCTGCACCACCTTCTGGAATCGGCCGTTGAGGTAGGAGTGGAACCACTGCAAAGCAGTGCCTCCTACTCCCAGTCCCGCTAGCCTATCCAGAAGGATACCATGGTCGATGGTATCGAAAGCCACTGAGATCAGGATCGCAACCCGAGACAATCTCGCTGGTCCACAATTCCTCTGGTTTAAACTCGGTGGTTTAATTCCTGCCTAAACAGACATGCAGAAGATCTCCCTGCTAGTACCACAACAGCGCTTTAAACAACAGCACGAAAGGCTCTGTCCCTAACTGCTTCCTTCTCTTGGGAAGGCCAGAAGAGTTGTAGCGATTCCGGGGTTGTGCTGGAGTTCTTAGATGCCCTTCTAAGAACAGGGGTTCTGGCTGGCCAAGAGGCGCCGCGGCCCCTTTAAGAGCCGGGCAGGGCTCTGTTGTTGGGGTGGGAGCAGCAAGGAAGCAGCAACGGGGATTCAGCGCACACGCAGCACTTAAACCTTTGGAAGGGCTCCGTCCCGCCCGGCATTCCAGAGTGCTGAGCCGCGCGCCGGGAAGAAAGACCCGGGCAACGCGCGCGCGCGCGAGAAGAGGCGGGAGTTGCGGCGGCAGCAGGGCGCCCCCTCCACAACAGCCCCAGATAGGGGGTCGGGGAGGGAGAGAGTGTGGGGTCGGGGAAGCGAGAACGCCCGGCTGCAGTTCCTGAGCCCAGCCTGGGCATGAGGAGCGACAGCTGCGATTGCTGCAACGACGGCAGCCACCGCCTCCGTTTGCTGTATCCCCAGGCTCGGCCTGCGCTCTTCCCTTGAGAGCGAACTCTTCCTCCTCTTGCTTCCGGCTTTTCCCGCCGCCTCAGGGGAACAGCCTGTGGAGGAGATTTTAGGGTTGGGGAGGGGTGACTGAAGACCCGCCCTCTTAACTAGCCCCGGGATCGTGGTTGTCTGCCTGTTTTCTTGTTTCAAGCTCTGACATAAATCTCGCTCTTGTGTTAAGTGTTGTGTGTATGAGAGAGAGGCCTCCCTCCCGCTTTCCTTCCTCGACCCCTCCCCTCACCCTCGCCCAACTCCTTCCCATCACTCTTCTGCTGTGTGTAGTTGGGTTTAGGCTGCTACATTACCTAGAGTAGACCCAGCCTGACTTAATCCCTCCTTCTTCTGCTTTACAAACTTGTGTATGACCTTTGTTACCGTTTTCCATACCTCAGAGACTAGGGCTGATTGGTTTATTGCCTACCTTCATCCTTCAGGCCTGTTTCTTTTTCCTAAGCAGCTCTGGCCCTCTTTTCACCTTCACTTCCTCCTCGTGTTTTCTCCCCCGCTCCCCGCCCACCATAAGCACCTGCCGCTGAGAGTAATTTTTCAGTTTTCCTTTCCCTCTCCCCGCGCCCCCTATACCAGCGTGCCGTTGGGGGGTGATTTTATTTTTCCTTTTTGACCGATTTAATTTTTTCGTGTCCCCATTGCTAGCAAGGCTGTTTGCAGTTCCCCTTCGCCATCATTTAACTTCCCCCACCTCTATTATTTAAACTTTGGGTCTCATCTAAACTTTTTATCTGGATGAGATGAAAGTGACGGTTTGCTTTGGAAAGACGGGGATTGTGGTTCCTTGTAAGGATGGACAGATCCGGGTTAGAGACTTAACCCAGCAGGCTCTTCAGAGATACCTGAGAACCAAAGAAAAGGTAAGGAATAACTTTAGCTAAAACACTGCCAACAAAGTCACCTGGTGCAGTTTATGTGTTTAGGACGATTGGGTGCATCTTTCCATTGAATGCATACATATTTTGAAGGAGAAACATATTGTGAGTAGCTGAATGGCCTTTTGAAGTACATGAGAGGTGGTAGACTGCTGTCAAAAATGACACTGCAGAGTGAATTGAGAGATGAGATTCTGATGTTCCATGTCAATTTTCCTGCAAAAAATATTGCTTGTGAATATGTTGTAGAGTTTCCTTAAGCCTGTAGCATCTGTGTGTGGTTGGTGTACTTTTAATGATGTAATATTCATTACAAACAGCAATGTCATACTTGGAACTCATAGACTGATGTGATCCAGATGTGTGTGTGTTGCCCAACCAATATTGACTATTGAATGTAATAAAGGTTGGAGAAATATTTTGAACAGCAGTGCCAAATACATCTTTATGAATTGTTAAAATTGAAAGGACAGATTTACAGCTCCAATTTATTTACTAGTTAAACTCTTAAGCTAATTTAAATATTGTACTTCTAGAGTTTGTTGTGCTACAAAATCCAAACTCAATTGAATTACTTTCCTTCATTTTCTATCCAATGCGGCTGCCTTTAACCGTCCATACTCTGAAAATTACAGGCATCCAATTGAGGGCAGGAGGAGCGTGTTTCAGGTATTCTTCCATCTTGCAAAAGATATAGGCCATCTATGTCTTTTGTCTTTGCTAATGAGGCGGGGTGGCCAAGGAGCCTTTCTCCTACCCTCCCCACCTCTTCTGCTGCCTTTAAGGTTCCTTCAGTCCCCCAGAATGTCTTCCTGCCTCTGCTGCAAAGTCAAACCAGGTGCAAGAAGAACCATGCTGATTGCAAAAGTCATGGGCAAGAGCATTTCTGAGCTCAGACCTGAATTTAAGAAAACATACTGGATCAGACCAAAGGTCCATCTAGACAGCACTCGCTGCACATGGTGGCAAACCAGCTGCCGACAGGTTTGCTCAAGCAGAATGGGTGTATGATTCCCACCTGCCCAAGGTCCTCAGCAACTGGTGTATGCAGGCAAGCCACCTTTGGTGGAGGAGGTAGCATATAGCCAGCAAGGCTAGTAGCCACTGATAGTCTCCTCCCTCATAAATCTGCCTAACCCCTTTTTAAAGTCGTCCAAATTGGCAGCAATCACTATTTCCCATGGCAGTGAATTCTAAACCGTCTACCAGTCAGCTTCATGGGATGACCCTGGGTTCAAATATTATGGCAGAGAGAGAAAAATATTTCCCTCTCCACTTTCTATACCCCATACATACATAATTATAAACACCTCTGTCATGTCTCCCCATACTCATCTTTTTTTCTTAGCTAAACAGGCCTCAGAAGGGATCACTCCAGGCCCCGATCATTTTTGTTGCCCTTCTCTGTATCTTTTCCAACTCAGTGTCCTCTTTCAGGTAAGGCGTCCAAAATTGAGCGCCATATTCCAAGTGCAGTTGTAGGAGGAGTCAGATTTTGGCAGTTATATTTTTTTTAATTGCCTTTCTAATTATGCCTAACATGGAGTTTGCCTTTTTTTTCACAGCAGCTGAACACTGGGCCAACATTTTCTGTCCACTACTACCCCAAGATCCCTTTCTTGGTCAGTCACTGCTAGCTCAGATCCCATCAGGACGTTGCATATTGAGGATTTTTTTAGTCCCAACATGCAATACTTTACACTTGCCTACCTTAAAATTTTGGTGCCCATTACCCCACTTGGAGAGATCCCTTTGGTGCTCCTTATACTGCCCTATGATTTTAACCATCCTAAATAGTTTGCTGGTATCAGCTAACTTGGCCACTTCACTATTTACTCCTAATTGCAGGTCATTGATTAATAGGTTGAAAAGCACTGGTCCTTCTACAGGACACTGCAGGTCTCTAATGGTTACATCTCTCTTTTGGAAGTCATTGCCATTGATTCCCACCTGATGTCTTCTGTTCTTTAACCAGTTAGTGATCCATAAGAGGACCCTTCTGCTTTAATTCAGTGACTGCTTTTTTGCTCAGCAGCTTTTGGTGAGGGCCTTTGCAAAAACCTTTTGGAAATCCAAGTAGGCAATATTTACTGGATTGTCCTGTCTACATGCTAATTGACTCTGTCAAAGAAATCCCAATAAGTTGGTGAGACTTCACCTTGTGGAAGCCGTGCTGATTTTTTTTTCAAGTCTTGTCCCTCTGTATGTTTGAGTCTATAATTCATTCAAGCTGTCTATATAAAAAAGGTGTTATGCTAACTGGTCTGTAATTTCTGAGACCTCCCTCCAATCCTTTTAAAAAAATTGGTGTTACATTGGCCATTCTCCAGTCCTTTGGTACAAGGGCTTATTTAGGGTCATATTAAATATTTTGGTAAGAAGGTCAGTAGTTTCATGTTTGAGTTCTTTAGGCTGGATATGATATGGACCAGGTGGTTAATCAACTTTCATTTTGTTAGTAAGGTTGAAAATTTTATATTCTGTCACTACTGTCTCCCCTAATTCAGGGACATGCATCTACTCTGAATCCGCTGTGAAGACTGATGAGAAAAAAATCATTCAATTTCTCTGCATTCTCCTCAATCTTGCCTCCCCCCCTTTAGTGCTCCTTCAATTCCATTATTGTCCAATGGTGCAACTGTTTCTTCAGCTGCTTTCTTTCTTTTGATATATTTTAAGAATTCTTTGTTTGCCTTGATGTTGTTAGTAATGAGTTCCTCAAAGTGTTTCTTTGTTGCTTTTATTATCTGACTGCATTTACCTTGTGCAAGCTTTGTTCATTTTTGTTCTTGTTTTCCATTTGGGGAAATCTTCCATTTTTTGAAGGAAGCTTTCTGCTCCCTAATAGCTTCCTTGATTCTATATGTTAACCATGCTGGTGATTTGCTGGACTTTTCTCACTTGTGGTATACATATTATCTGTGCCACTATTGTGTTTTTGAGTAATCTCCAAGTGCTTTGAAGTGATTTAAACATCATTTTGATCTTCAGCTTCTTCTTTCCCAGTTCCTCAATTTTGAGAAGCTTCCTCTTTCAAAGTCAAACACAACCGTGTTCAACCTCTTTGGCAATCTTTTACCTAACTGTGTATTAAATCTGGTACTTCCATGGTCACTGTTTCCTATTGTCTCAAGGATATTTACATCTTGTACTATGTTGTGGGCAACCCCACCAAGGAATAAATCCAGGAATGTCTCTCCTTTGGTTGGTTCCACAACCTTCTGCTGTAGGGATACAATCATTTAGGATATTGAAAAATTTAACCTCTCTGCCATAACTGAAACATACATTTATCCAGTCAATGTGTGGATAGTTGAAGTCACCCATTATTGCAGTACGGCCTTCATTGAAGGCCTCCCTGATTTAATTTCCTATCTCACTGAGCATTCTGGTCTGGAGGATAAGAGCATACTCCTATGGCTAAGTTAGTTTTGGAGCCATGAATTTTCACCTGTAATGCTTCTGTGGAGGAGTCTTTATGCAGTTGATATTCCAGCTCATCCTATGGCATTGGTACGTGGCTTAGGGAACAATCCAAACGTATCTGAGCAGAAGAGCCATCTGAAAGATAAGATCTATGTCATATAACTTATGTCAGTGTTGATTTCCCAGCATTCCCAGGGCGAGAACATTCATTCCAATTTGCAAGGCTATGTCATCCAACCCGTGGGTTATCTTTCCCCAACTTGAAGCATTTATAAGTAGTTAGGGTCATCCCTCCTTCATGAAACACTGCCTTGTCGTGGCGAAAGGTCATCCATTTCCAGTCACCTCAAGGAGATTTTTTTCAGTAGCCATCCCAGTTCTAGCTCTGTGCTCTTTCCTCTGGTCATTCTCAGAAGTTGTCAGTCGACATCATTTCTTGTCATACCACTATGTTGTGTGGTGGGAAGGTGGATAGAGCTGGTACCCCACCCCCTAGTCAGACTATCACTTAACTTTTCTTTCTCTTCCTGAGGATGGCTGAAAGCTGTATGCGGTTCCTTCTGTTGGTAAGGTATACACATAATTCACAGAATGCTTTCTACATCATTATTGGTTACTAATGTTGATCAACTGAGAGTGCTGCTTGTTAATATGGGGCAAACATTTCCACTTGTCCTGCGGGAAAATCAAGGTTTTCCCCGAATGGAGAGTATTCCTCAAATTCTCCAAATGGGAAGTATTTGTTACTTGGGAGGGACCATACCTCAATGGTAGAGTTCATGATTCAAAAAAGCATTTCAGATTAATTGGCTGGCAGTGTTAAGAATTTCCTGTATTAGGGCTGGGAAAGATCCCTGCTCAAAACCTGTGCTGTTAGACAATATTGAATTAAATAGAACAAACTCATTTATAGTAGAAGCAACATGAAAACATAGCTTGAGTAGGAAAAATAAAACACACAAAAAATCTAGTCCAAAGCTTGCTGTTATCTCTAGTTGAGTTCATCAATATGACAACTAGGTTTAACTTTCCTTATTAAACATTGTAAATGCAAGTTCGTCTCTTTCCACCATGTTTTTCAAATCCATGAGGGGTGATCAATACTTCAGAACATTTGTTGAGGTGGTAGCCTTATACTGGGCTGACTTAAGGGCAAGTGGAAAATGTACTTGGTATAGTTACTTGGGCCAAGGGGCACATTTGGCACTTAAAAGAAGTATTGTGGCTGTGAGCACAAAATGGTTGCTGTGGAGGATGATGGGATTGTGGCCCTTAGTGTGTGCTTTTCTTTTAGTAAGCACAGACAGAAAATACACACAGAGACAAATGCATGAAACATTTTTTCCTGTGTGCAAATTAAAGGAATGATTTCTTCATTTATTTGCATAGGTGGAGACAGAAGTTGAGTGATGGAAATACCACTTCTGTTTTTCCAAGGCTCCTAAGTAGTGAATGGGCTTCATCTTTCTCCACTCACTTTTTTCCGGTATAGGTCCTCACCCACCTCAGGGAAATAGAAAAATCACTATGTTCTCTGGCCCAAGAAGGAGAAAAGCTGCATTGTCAACAAACAGACAGTGGCTGGGGCAGCTCTCCCCATCCAGACTTGTCCCTTAGGGTCCTTGGTTGAGAGAGGGCTTGCTCCTCTCCTTCCAATGTTGTTTGGCTTTGAAGATCCACCCCCCCCCCCGCAAGCCAGGAGAGGCATTGCTCCATTGGCTTGCATATGAGAGTGGGTGGAGCAGTGGAAGCCAGCAAGAGCCTGGTGGCACCCCCATGTGCAGCAGTATCTGTAGGTGCTGCTCTGGGGGTGCTGCTGGTAGAGCAGAGGAGTTGTGTTTGTAAGTTGTCGCTATGCTATGAGTGTCTGCCCATGTGATCCTCACCCAAGTGATCCTCAAAGCCTTCATTCTCCACTGAGAGTGTTTGTGCTAATTTGACTTTATCAAGTTATTTATCCTACTGTGTGTTGTAGGGTTGATTTACAGGTTAGCTAAGAACAGATACATGTTCTTGGTTAATAGTAATGCTTCTGTTCTTCAAGCTGACTATTCTTTCATTCCCAATGTATCCTATCAATAGGGATGGTTGGACATTGAAAAATAGCCTTAGGAAATGCTTCTAAGTTTTTCTGTTGACACTTTATACTAATTAACATGAATTAAAATCATATCACAATGAATTGTTCATATATAGAATAGCATACTCTAGTAACTGTTCCTTTTTTAATCTACCTTCCAGTTCTGGTTTAACTGGTGTCTCTAAGACAACTAGAAAGGCTTGTGTAATCTTTTAGCTCTTGGATAAAGTCCAGGAAATTAGTTTCTCACTGTTCCAGTCAGTATTGGGTATTGTCCCGTTCACTATAGTACTTATTTGCTGCAAATTAATAGCTGTAACAATGGTCTACAGTGACGTCTGAGTTATGTGTGGGGGAAGTTTGGTGTGCATAATTAAACTTTATTCCTAAACAGTATTTTCAGGGGAGAAAAGATGAGGAGTCAACTTCTTCTGCCTTTGATAAATGTTTTGAGTTATTAGTATGTAACACAGAAGTGCCCGGTTATTTATCTCAGCCTAAATTGACACTGGTAATTACTATGGGAAAGCAAACCATCAACTACAGTTTATTTGATAAAGAAGCAAGAAGTTATGGAATCCAAAAGCAAACATTCCAGAGACCTGAAAAAACAGATCAGATATCTAGAGAGGGGAGATACTTCACAAACAGACTAGTGTAAGCTCTGTATGTGAACAGAAATGTTAAAACAAATAATATTTTTGTGTATGTATATATCTCAGCATGAAGGAGAATTCATGTCATATAAAGGTGACATGACTGAATAACTGGTCTTAAAATTTGAAATGTGAAAGATATCCTGTGTCCTGCACTGCTTATCTCCTCAGCTGATTATAGTTGGGCTGGAGATGTTAAGAAAACAACCCAACTAAAGAACAGTAGGTTGATAACATTTGTGAGGTCATGACTATCTTTAAACTTGCCCGGGAAATGCAACAAGCAATGAATCTTGACTTAAAGAAAGATATTATAGCATCAACATTTCTGTATATTTGCTGTGTTGAAGCTCTTCAATCAAATTCCAACTAAACAGAATTGCCTCTATTTTTACTGATTAACAGGCACAGACAAAATATCACATACATGCACGTACATGTTGGCGACATACAGGTATGTGAGGGGATGTCACACGGAGATGGGTACGGAACTGTTCTCCCCTGCAGAGGAAGGCAGGACGCGCTCCAATGGAGCCAAGCTCAGGGAGCCAAGGTTCCATTTGGATGCCAGGAAGCACTTCCTGACAATCAGGACCCCGAGGGTGTGGAATGGACTTCCACGAGAGGTCGTTGAGGCCCCATTGGTGAGGGTGTTCAAAGATAGGCTGGACATGCACATGGTGAGCATGTCGTGAGCAGAGCAGGCTGGAGCCGGGGGTCAGACTAGATGGCCCGGGAGGTCCCTTCTGACTTGCTCTGTTTCTATGTTTCTTTTATATGCTGTGTGTTTATTCTTTCATTACTAAGTCATTTTACTGTAAACATTCCATAAGCATAGACTAAGAAATAATTAGTTCATTCCTTTGTGTCTTGATTATTAATCATGTACATCTTTTTGTTGCCTTCTGTGCCTCAGAGTAAGGCTGCTATATTGATCCAGCCTTTCCAAGCATCAAATTAAAAGCATATGTGTGCCCTGTAGACCTGTAACCTTGTTCCTAGTAGGCGTATTTTTTAATTCCATTTGGAATCAGTGTTTTATCTGTGTTTTATAAGTCTCTATGGAGAGTCAGTAACACTTTATAAAGTTCTTTACACACAGGAATACAGACACTCAAAAATGTACATATGTTACTGTCCATACTTGGGCATGCTATAGAACAGGGGTCCTCAAACTTTTTCAATGGGGGGCAGTTGAAAGCCAGTGGTGACCGGCGTGGGCCGGTGAGGCGGGGGTGCCTGGGTACGCGGGCCGGTGAGGTGGTGGCGGGTGCACACAGTGACGGCTTGCTTGCTCAGAGATCTCCCAGCAAGTCCAAAACCATCTCCGAGCAAGCAAGCCACTGCCTTCCTGCCCGTGTGGCGAGCGGGCAGTGGCGCGGGCCGGATAAATGGGCATGGCAGGTCAGATCCATCCCGTGGGCTGTAGTTTGAGGACCCATGCTATAGAACAAATATTTAGGATAGGTTTGAAAATGCATGTTTTCATACTGGGTGTGGGGGAGGGTGATGGATGGTGGTACAGAAGTGTTTATAAAATGGCTCTGAGGAGATTCATATAGAGTATACTAGAAGTGAAACAAGTGCTACCTCTTTAGAAGTGGCTGCTGTTACTTGTAAGCTCTGTTTGGTAAAAGAATGGCCATAGTTTTGATAAAATGGGCCAAATGATATGTTCCTCAAAACATGCGTATCCCTGAAGAATTCTTTTCCTTTTTTAACCCTTCTTCCGGGATGAAATTTCTGGATGTAAATAGGGTGGAGTGGGTAGGGAAAGCTTGAATCTCCCCTCCTTGAACACCATGGTTCTGATCTCAGTTGGAAAATTGTATTATTAAAAAGTGAGTTTCTTACAGTGGTACCACTGCTCACAAATGCCTCAGTTCACGACCAAATCAGGTCAGGAACAGAAATTTCAGAAAAAAATTGCCTCAGTTTGCGAACTCTGCTTTGGGTGATGGCTACAATCATAGCCATGTTGCTGCACAAACATGATCGCGATCGTAGCCATCTTCCCTGCATGAGCGTGATCGCGGCCATCTCCCCCACCCCCCCGCACGATTGCAGACTCTCCCTCCAGACAATAACATCCCCCCACCTCGGTTAGTGTTCTCTAATGTACTGTACTTGGTTACTTTGTTTCTCTTTGTTTCACATTTTTGTGATTAAAAAACATTTACAGAATGTATTAACCTTATTTACATTGAGCCTTATGGAAAAAATTGACTTGGCTCGCGACCAATTCGGGTTGCGACCAGAGTCGAGGAACAGAGTCATGAGCTGAGGTACCACTGTATTTGCAAGGAGGTAGGCCTCTTCTACTGCATCCGCCCCTCCCCATGGCACTTCAACCTGTCCTAGTCTAGGAAACCTACTATGGCTGAAGAACTGTGGCTGCTAAGTTTGAATTGGGTCTTTGGATTTTACTGCTCTGTTACTGTTGTTTGTTACTGTTTTAAATAGTGATTAGTGGTGTTTTTAGGTGGGTTTTTGAGGGGGGTTGTGTTCTCTTGGCAGTGCGATGTAAATGCTGTAAGTCAATCTTGTAATGCAGCTTTTCTTTCACATGATCATTTCCAGCACTAAAACACTATTCCCTGACTCATAATGCTTTATTAATTTTTATTAGATTTATATTCTACCGTTTTTCTTACAGAGAATGCAAAGTGGCTTCCATCATTCTCCTCCTGCTCTCAGTCTTATCCCCACAACAACAACCCTGTGAGGAAGGTTAATCTGAGAGTCTGTGACTGGTCCAGAGTCACTCAGTTGACTCCATGGTTGTACAGGGGCTAGAACCCTGAGTCCCCAGACCTGTGCTCTTAATCACTACACCACACTGGCTCTCAGTAACCCAGGGTTTGTCTAGCAAACAACTGAACATGCTGTGTTTTGTTTCTTAATCTTTGGGTTGCTACCTGCTGTAACTTTTCCTCATAGGAATATTTCTGCAGCCCCTTGATTATTCTAATTTCCCTTTTCTACTGCTATAGTATACTTTTTAGGTGCTATGCCTAGCACTATACAGCAGTGTTCTAACTGCAGCCACACTATAAACTTGTATGAGGACAGTATGACATTGGAGGTCTTATTTTCAATTTCTTTCCTAATTATGCGTAACATGGAGTTGGCCTTTTTCACAGTAGTTGCACACTGGGGCAGCATTTTCATCAAACTGTTCACTGCAGCCCCAAGGTCTCTTTCTTGGTTAGTCACCACCAACTCAGATTCCATCAACTTATATTTGATGTTGGGATTTTCTGGTCCAACATGCATTCCTTTACACTTGGTTACAATGAAATGGGCTGTCTAAAGGTTCTGGAGGGCCAGGAGAGATTGTCAGCAATTCTTGCCTCTGCACTCCCCTGTCTTCTTTTGGATTCCTGTAATCCTTTGAGTTTGGAGACTTATGGGCAGCCACCTTGGACGGTGTCCTTGTTTAACATAGGTCCACTGAATGGTGCAGTTTGCTTATAAATAAATCTGTGCAGATTGTACTGAATGGCTGTAGTTCTAAACCTGGGGTCTGTGCTTCCAGTGAACCTGGTTAGGAAAGAACCAGGTTCAGGGTCTGCTGGTCAGGGTCTGCTGATAATTCACAAACAAGTTAAACCAGAAGCCTTGGTTAAAACCTGTGTATGTCCACATGTAAACAAATTAACAGTGATGCAACCACATCTTTCTTGTGGCTAATGCTTCGTTCTCTTCTAAGCCTTTATCTCTGATAGTCTCATCTTTAAACAATCATTTTGTCTTCATTATTTAGTTTTGGTTTTGTTTTTTTAAGGAATGAGGGTTGCTCTACAACCTGTAATCCAATTAATGAGACTTCACGCACCCAGCAGAGTTAATGCTGCATGGATATATTTGTAAAAGAATTTGTAATCTTTTAAAGGAAACTAAGGTGATTAGCCGTATGAACATGAATTTGCAAAAATACATGTCAGAAAAGCCTAGCACTGATGTTTTGCTTTTTTGGCCAAGTAACTAGTTTTTCAGATGGTTTAACTGCCCTCTAGCAGCAGGTAGGAAGTGGGTCCTGACTCTGTGATGTGCCCTGCTTTTCAAAATTTAAGCTTTGACTTGGTTGAAGGTGTGAATGCAGTGAACTGAATAGTAGAGAAATGACCTGGATAATGAGAACCATTTGATGAAAACTATGATAAAAGAAT
Source organism: Varanus komodoensis (assembly GCF_004798865.1). Classification (NCBI taxonomy): domain Eukaryota; kingdom Metazoa; phylum Chordata; class Lepidosauria; order Squamata; family Varanidae; genus Varanus; species Varanus komodoensis. The sequence goes on from NW_025335627.1 coordinate 10,899,859, forward strand.
AGAACTGAACAAGTGGAAATGTTTCTGCAAGCACATTTTATGCATCAGATGTGTCTGGAAGGCAATAATGCAAACAATTCTCCACACCTACCCAAGTCCAGAGGAGCCATTGGTTGAAAGCGATCCCTATGCTTGCCCTCACCCTGTAGAAGGAAGACACTTAGGAAATGATTTCCTATTGGTCTTCCCCTAGAGACTAAGGTGCCTGCCATCTTGGTTGCAAAACTGTCTCTTGGGCTTTGGTCTTTAAAGGAAACGAATGGATCTGTAGCAATATAATTGCCTTTCCCTACCTAGTGCCCTCCAGGTGTTTGGGACTTCAGTTCACATCAACCTTACCCAGCATGGCCGGTGGTCAGAAATCTTGGGAGTTGGGCACTACGTTGGGGAAAGCTGATGTGACAGCTGTAAGTATTTAAAGGAAGAAGGTATGGAACCGAAAGCAAAAGATGTATGTGATAATGGCTAGTCCTCATAGGAGTTTGTTGATCTACACTTAACAGGCTACATGTATTACTAAGAATTCATTTAGACACTATGTTGGCTATGAAGGGTAAATACTTGGTTACACCATGAGAAGTGAGTGTTTATGTTGGTTTCTGTATGCCCACCCATTTCCAATATGATAAGGGTAGGTTTAAAATGCTGGGTTGCTTTTCCCCAACACCCAAGAGTTCCAAGTTCGGATGCCATGTGAATAACAGATGGACTGGGCATCCCTGGGTTGCTTACCACAGCAGAAATGGGAGGGTGCGTGGGAACCAGAATGCATCCTTGCTTCTGCTTATTTTCAACAACTGTGGGTTGTTGCCCATGTGCAAATAGATCACTGCCTTTAATGTTCCATTCTTAACAAAATTTCATTAATCTCTGCAGCCTCTCAAAGCTTTCCATGCAGGATTTGTATGTTCTTTGCAAATGCATTTCCATATCAAACATGTGCTGACTGTCTGACTAGAGGAAGCTTCATCTTGATAGAAAAGAGATTTAAAAATGTTCTCTTGCACTGACTGAAAACTATTGTCTTCTCGACCAGGCTGTACACACTTATTTGAGAATGTGATCCACTGAACTAAGTTCTGATGCTGTAAAGAACAATATAGCATAGGAACCTGGAATGTAAGATCTATGAATCAAGGTAAGCTGGATGCGGTCAAACAAGAGATGACAAGACTGATGACAAGGGATCAGTGAACTAAAATGGACAGAATGGGTGAATTTAATTCAGATGACCATCAGGTATACTACTGCGGGCAAGAATCCCTCAGAAGAAATGGAGTAGCCTTCATAGTCAATAAAAGAGTAGGAAAAGCAGTACTGGAATACAATCTCCAAAATGACAGAATGATCTCAGTTTCAATCCAAGGCAAACCATTCAACATCACAATAGTCCAAGTCTATGCCCCGACCACTGATGCTGAAGAGGCTGAAATTGACCAGTTCTATGAAGGCCTACAACACCTTGTTGAAATAACACCAAAAAATGATGTCCGTATCATCATGGGGGATTGGAATGCTAAAGTAGGAAGCCAAAAGATAACCAGAATAACAGGCAAGTTTGGCCTTGGAGTACAAAATGAAGCAGGGCAAAAGGCTGGCAGAATTTTGTCAAGAGAACACGCTGGTCCTAGCAAACACTCTTTTCCAACAACCCAAGAGATTATTCTACACAAGGGGATCACCAGATGGTCAACACAGAAATCAGATTGACTATGTGCTCTGCAGCCAAAGATAGAGAAGCTCTATACCAGGGGTCCTCAAACTTTTTCAACAGGGGGCCAATTCACTGTCCCTCAGACTGTTGGGGGGCCGGACTATAGTTTGAAAAAAAATGAATGAATTTCTATGCACACAGCACATTAAAATTAATTAAATTACATTAAATTAAAAATTAACATTTAGAAAATTAAAAAATGTTTGCTCCACTCGCTCGGGCTGCAGCAGAAGCCCAAGATGACGCCACACCACCTGCCAAAAGGGAGAGCACGACATGAGCGGGAGCCATGAGTGTGTGCTCATCTTGGTCAAGGCCTTCCCGGCTCCTCGCCGCCACCCCGCTTCCGAGCCGGAGGAAGGTCCCGGCTCTGGGAGGGGGAGCTCTGGGAGGGGGAGCAGGAGCGGGAGGCCAGAGAGACAGGTGTGGAATAGTTCCCCCAGCTGGGAGAAGCCCACGAGGAGGGAGAAAAGGGCTCCCTTCCGCGGGCCAAGGTGAGGGGAGGTAAGGGACGGGGCTATGGCCAGCCGAGTGGGGTGCCTCCTGCCTCCCCCTGCTGCATCCGCTCCCGGGCTCGGTGAGGCAGCCGCAACTTGGCCTGCAGCATGGGGACGTGGCTCACATAATTAAAAATAAATTTAAAAAGTGTTTCATACCTTCAATCCTTTTTTAATTTCTTTCTCTCTCGCTTCCACCCTCCTCTCTTCTGTTTCCCACTCTGTATTCCCGCTCTGTATATGCGTGCAATGGGGTGGGGGGGACAGCTGGCGTATGTGCAGTTGAGCTCTTAAGATTTGGCGCATGTGCCGGCTCTCTGCTTAGTTTCAAAGAATACCTGCACTGGCTCAGTTTTCTCCGAGTGAGTCCTAAAGCTCTGAGGTGGGCTGGATAAATGAACATGGCAGGCTGGATGCGGCCCGCGGGCCGTACTTTGAGGACCCATGCTCTATACAGTCAGTAAAAGCAAGACCAGGAGCTGACTGTGGCTCAGATCCTGAGCTTCTTGTTGCAAAATTTAGGCTTAAATTGAAGAAAGTAGGGAAAAGCACTAGGTCACTCAGGTATGACCTAAATCATATTCCTGATGAATATACAGTAGAGGTGACAAATAGATTTAAGGAATTAGATCTGATAGACAGAGTGCCTGAAGAACTATGGACGGAGATTCGCAACATTGTACAAGAGGTAGCATCTAAAACCATCCCAAAGAAAAAGAAATGCAAGAAAGCAAAATGGCTGTCTGCAGAAGCTTTACAAATAGCTGAGGAAAGAAGGGAAGTAAAAGGCAAGGGAGAAGGAGAAAGATACACCCAATTGAATGCAGAATTCGAGGGAATAGCTAGAAGAGATAAGAATGCCTTCTTAAATGAATAGTGTGAAGAAATAGAAGAAGACAATAGAATAGGAAAGACTAGACATCTTTTCAAGAAAATTGGTGGCAAGATTACACAGAAGAACTATACAAGAAAGAGCTTAATGTTCCAGATAACCATGATGGGGTGGTCACCGATCTTGAACCAGGCATCCTGGAATGTGAAGTCAAATGGCCTTAGGAAGTCTTAGCAACAACAAAGCTAATGGAGGCGACAGTGTTCCAACTGAATTATTCAAAATCCTAGAAGACGATGCAGTAAAAGTGCTACACTCAATATGCCAGCAAATTTGGAAAATGCAACAGTGGCCTCAGGATTGGAAAAGGTCTGTTTACATTCCAGTTCCAAAAAAAGCGCAGTGCCAGAGAATGTTCAAACTACTGCACCATTGCACACATTTCACATGCTAGCAAAGTTCTGCTCAAAATTTTACAAGCTAGGCTCCAGCAGTATATGGACCGAGAACTACCAGAAGTGCAGCCAGGGTTTCAAAGAGGGAGCGGAACTAGAGATCAAATTGCCAACATACGCTGGATCATGGAGAAAGCTAGGGAGTTGCAGAAAAACATCTACTTCTGCTTCATTGACTATGCTAAAGCCTTTGATTGTGTGGATCACAACAAGTTGTGGCAAGTTCAAGGAGATCAAACCAGGCAGTCTTAGAGGAAATCAACCCTAACTGCTCTTTAGAAGGCCAGATACTGAAGATGAAACTCAAATACTTTTGCCACTAATGAGAAGGAGGGACTGACTGGAGAAGAGCCTAATGTTGGGAACAATAGATGGCAAAAGGAGAAGGGGACGTCTGAGGATGAGGTGGCTAGATGGAGTCACTGAAGCAGTCAGTGTGAGCTTAAGTGGACTCCGGGGGATGGTGGAGGACAGGAAGGCCTGGAAGAATGTTGTCCATGTGGTTGCGATGGGTTGGGCACGACTTTGCGAATAACAGAATGGAACACAGAATTAAGCCGCAAGCTACCTGAAGGCTGCTGGCAGCCCCTGAACCAAGCCCCTCATCATTTTCTCTTTCATGAAGGAAAACCTCTTAAGCGCTAGCTTCATGAGAGAGATGGAGTTAGCAGAGGTGACACACGCTTTTCTTGCAATGCTGCACTCACAGGTCAAATAGTGTGTTTTTCTTGGTTCAATATCCTAGAGCTGGCAAGGAGCATCATGTCAAATCCTGTGCTGTGTCTTCCCTATGCTTGTCATTTCATTTCATGATCTCTGTTTTTGGCATTAGCTAGGAATGAATCTATATTACTAAAGCAGTATGATATGGTTGCAAAGCAGAAAGGAAATAAATTAATGCTTGCAACAATTAGATTTGGATAGAGTTACTTTCATTAGGCATAAATAGGCTTGGCCTAAGACAGTTGAAGGGGTACAGGTGGCGCAGTGTTTTAAACCGCTGTGCTGCTGGGCTGGTTGATCGAAAGGCTGCCGGTTCGAATCTACACAATGGGGTGAACTCCTGTTGCTCTGTCCCAGCTCCTGCCAACCTTGCACTTTGAAAGCATGCAAATACAAGTAGATAAAAAGGTACCACTTCGGTGGGCAGGTAACAGCGTTCCGTGCACTTCGGTGTTTAGTCATGCTGGCCACATGACCACGGAGACTGTCTGCGGACAAACGCTGGCTCCCTTGGCTAGGAAATGGAAATGAGCACCGCCCCCAAGAGTCAGACATGACTGGACTTTAATGTCATGGGGAAACCTTTACCTTTTTTTTTTAAGACAGTTGAATTTAACTTTCCTGGTAAAAAGGATTATTAGTTTGTTTATAGCAGCATAGCTATAAACTAAGCTTTTATGTACACTTATTCAGACATATCCAAAACTATATACTCTCACATCAATCTAAATATTAATTTATCCTCTTATAAATCAGAGTTCATTAACAATCCTCTAATTTTCCTCTAGTGCATCAATATATTTTCTTTAACAGAAAATCTTAATTAAGTTGTACAGCTCTCCAGCTTGCTTTTTATGACAAGCATATTAATAAACTCCAGTAACACTTTGCGCATCAGTTCCTCTTGTGATACTGGGAGCTGCAGATGATTGTTTGCCCCTTCACAATATGAATCACAGGCTTGATCCCATATCCATAACTGAGAGAGACCTTTATTCATGGAATGAAGGGGGGAAATGACACTGTTCATACTTAAAGGTAGAGATGTTTTTCTTTATAGAACTATGCCACAAGTTGATCTCATGGATTTTAAGTTCAGAATTTCCCATAGTGTCATTTGTTAAACCACAACTATTTCCTGTGTTTACATTTGTTGTGTATATTGTTCCCACAGTAATAACCATTGTGGCTTTGTCTAGTTTTTGCTGATGCATGTACGTAGGTCTTTCAACCACTGATGAAATCTTACCTCCTCATTCCTAGACCTTTACATTAGGCCTTTTACTAGTAATTTAAAAGTTGTTAACATTAAGGCAATAGAAATAGTCAAAAATACAGTCGACCCCTACAGCATGCTCACATTTCTTCTCCCTCCTCCTACAGTCGACCCATAAAGCTTGCCTTGAGGATTGCAGGGTGGTTTCTGAAATGGTCCTGGGTGTAGCACAGGGGACATAATGGAAAGGGAGCGGAGCAAATGCGTAGAAATATTGCTGCACTCTGTGTGCCACATCCTAGATCTTTTCTAAGAACTCCCTCACTCTCAGAAGTGGCTCCTTGGGGAATGCAGTACCCTTCAGTGAGGAATGAGGGCAGTAAATCTCCAATACACAATTGGCCCTCAGCCCAAACAACACAGGATTAAGTGTTACTACTACATTTATGTTCCACCCTTTTTTCTTCTTGCAAGGGCATCAAGGAGGACTACATAATCTTTCTCTTCTATTTTATACACACAACAACCTTGTGAGGTAATCAGGGACTGCCCAAAGTTAACCAGTGAACTCCATGGCTGAGTAAAGACTGGAACCTGGACCTCCCAAGTCACAGTCCAGCTTCCTGACTGCCATACCACACTGGATGTATATCTTCCTGTATGAAAAATATGCTCTGGTGTAATTTCTGGTAATTTCCTGACATTAAAACAGTTGGCTGGCTTAGGCTTTTGTAGTGTTGGATTATGCGTGTCTTGCCTTGGTCTTTGTGTTGTGACAGGAATCTGGCTGTTGCAATGGTAAAAGAGGGTCCTTCAGTGCTGTCACAGCAGCTGCATTTGGTTAAGGAAGCAGATCTTTCTGGCTTTGTGTACCTGTCAGGAAAACCTCCTCCCACCCCAGTTCTTAATATAAGGTGACATTGGCACAGTGGGTTTTGGAGATCGGACAACCTGTTTGACAGGTAGGGCTAATGGCTACTCTGATGCTGGTTGCTGAGACTGTACCTAGCTGAAGTGGCAGTGTCATGAATTGAGGAGCACCATATCTTTGCTCCTCATCCTATGCATTGCTGTGCTCACACTATAGCTCATAACATGCATTCTTCTTCCCTGTGGGTTTTTAAATAGGTTCCATGTACTGTGATGCAGGAAGTATAATTCTTATCTGAAATCAACTATGATCAAAAGTTGTTTCAAGGACGGCCAGGGTGGCTAACACAACTTCTACCTGAATGTCATCAATAATTACAAAAAAAAATAGCATGCTATAATTTGGTTGTACATGTCTTATGCCCCAATTGAAATATGCTGATTTTCACAAAAAAGATTGCTAAATTACTCTTTTATATATAATGAGCATAAAGTATGAATGTGAGCTACTTTTATAACATTCTGCCTCTGGGTTTGCGTTGGTAAATAAAGTGCTTGACCTTATCTAGATGTGCATATAGTGTGTGTGTGTGTGTGTGTGTGTGTGTGAGAGAGAGAGAGAGAGAGAGAGAGAGAGAGAGAGAGAGAGAGAGAGATTATACATTGGAATTTGGAGAAGTTAAAGGAGATAATGAATTGTCCTCTTTATTATGATCCTGACAGAAGATTTTGTAAATGTCTGTGGCTTTGAAGTTAGTCTTTAAAGTTAGCATTTTATTAAATGGAGCCATAGCCTAACTTCTGACATTTTTATTTTTTAAAGGTTTGGAAATAGATAATATGAAAGAACATGCCCTTGTCTTCTGTCAGTTGTGTGCTTGATCTGCCTTTGTGTTTAGCCTTTATTTAGATAGAAACACTGCAGTGATTCTGTCCTTCCCCTTTTAAGCATGAATTGTGACACACGTTTCATGGACTGGTTTTAGTTTGATTTGTCTGTATGGCTTATATAGTATCAGGTGGGCAATCTGTGACCCTCTAGATATTGTTGGACTGCTGCTCTGAGGATCCCTCACCAGTGCCTGTGCTGTCATGTGAGCTGCAGTTCAGCATTTGGAAAGCTGCAAGTTGAATGGAGGATCTGGAAGAATGGGTGTTACCTTGATAGTCTGCAAAGTATTCGCGTTTAAGGTTCATGAAGCAAATAAGATGGACACTTGGATGATTGCCTTCAGTACACTATATAGTCCTTGCTATTTTTCTGAAAAATAGTGAGAAGAAAATCCTGAGTGTTGTGGTGGATGACTGCCATCCAGAAAAGTCACCATGTTAATGGTCTCTGTTTCAGATGTGGAGAATAAACTATGCTTTGTAAAGTCATGTAATTATCTTGCCTTTTTTCTTCTCAAAGATCTCAGAGTGGCTTACAGCATTCTCCTCCTGCTGCTTTCAGTTGTACCTCCACAACACCCCTGTGAGGTAGGCTGGGCTGAGAGTCTGTGACTGGCAAAAAGCACCCAGTTGGCTCCATGACTGAGTGGGGACTGGAACTTGGGTTCCCTGAGTCCCCATCCCACGATTGTAACCACCATAGCACCCTGGCATTTCATTTTTCTAGATATATTCACATATGAGCACTGTTTCATCCTCACTGCAGGCTTGCTGTCTCTTTAGTTCTTCAAAGCTGTGCCATAGCCTTGTTTCACAGCATAAAATATCTCCTGAGTCCCAGTGCCACACTATCAACCACTACACCACACTGGCTCTCTAGATACCTAAAGCCTGGCATACATACTAAGGGAACTACAGAGGTGTATGCTTGGAGTCATTTTGTTTTAAAAGTAGATTAAGTGTTTCTATGTGGTTGAAGCCTGCAATAATACCTTCAGTCTCTAGGTAATAGACTTCCCTAACAGGATCATAGCTTTGCAGATTGATATAGTCTGAGGCCATGGCTTTAAGTCTCTAGCAGTGCTTGCACCAAATGGGCCGTTGTACTACATACTGTAGAAACAGGGCTAATGTAGCCAAAGCTTGGGAATATGTTGCTTTTAGTAGGTTTATGAATGAATGGCCTGCTCATGATTAGTTAGTTGTGTGAATTCTATTAACAGAAATCAGAAGTCTTGGCATAAGCTCAGGTTTACTCATTAAAAAAATATTTTGAGAAGAAATATGTTATTACTTTCTAGGCATGGGAAGTTCTTTTACAAGTTCAGCCGAAGAGCCTGAAATGGATCGTATGTCTAATCCATGTCTTCCGTGACTAGAAAGTCTAGAATGTTCCCTTATCCACAGAATCAGCCATCTCATCTTTTTTATTATCTAGTGTCATTTAAAATTGAGACCTGTGGCAAAGCAAAAGTGTAAGTGAATTAGATAATGGGACTCAGTTGGTTTTAAGACAATTAAGTTGTAACCTTGAAATGAATTCTCCTGTTGCATAATGGGACATGTGCTGTACTGTAGTGCTGATAAGAGATTTTATGTGTTTTGGAGTGATACTGGTTGCTTAAGACATGTCCAAACAAGTGTAAATGGCAGGCCATATTAAATGTGTGACTAAGAAGGTGGTTAGGTAACCAGCAGGGAAAGAACTGTGCTAATGGTTGGAAACATTTTAGCAGCTTGATGAGTGACTTAATAGTAGACCTCTAAAATCTAGAATACCTTTATTAGAATCCACCAAAATATCACAATATGTTGTTGTTCTCCAGAAGGCTTGATATTGCTGAGGAAGGTGGAAGCCAAAATCTGCCTGCTCTATCATTCGCCCCACTCCCCACCACACACATGTGGGTGTGCACACGGAAAAGCATACCCCTATTCAGGTGCTTGAAAAGTGGTTAAAGTTGAGTTAGGAGGAGCGCTGCAGCCCTTCCCCTGGCTCCTCTTTAGCAGAAGGAGCCGACCTTCATCCCTATTCATTTGTTTTGCAACAGGGCTTTTCCTTTCCCAGTAAAGCCAATGGACTTTGGTTTTAATGGAGGGGGGGACACACCCTTTCCTTCCAGCAGTTAAGAGAAGTAAAGGGCTCCCCCCCCCCCATCAAGAACTGTTTGTTCTAAAGGTTTTTTGGTGGGGAATGGACTTAATTAGTCTTCCAGCTTTTTCTTGGAAGGAGGCCTCTTCCCCTGGGTGCAATTTAATGGAGGAATTTCCCTATACACTTCTGGTGCGGGGGCACAGCTTTGAGTGTCATGGCCTGGCTTTGTGATATAACAGTGCCAGTGGGTGCTGTGTTGGAGACAACAGGAGAAAATACACTATATGCCTGAAAAAGGCCTCAATGCATTCTAATGTGTGATACTAAACAGAATCCTGGGCTTTCCTGGACACTGGTCTGTGTTTTTATCTGCTCTTTATGTGCTCATTGTCACCAGTCCTTGTAAGCTGGCCAGAAACTTTTTTTAGTAATAGATTGCATAGAAAAACTTTAAATAGATAACAGTTCTTGAAAATATTCCTTGAAATAGGTTGGTTTATTTCTCCAGTTCCTTAGCAGTTTGTATAAAGTATCTTCATCTATATTGCCTCTTCCTTGCACTTACCCCATCATCCTGCTTTGATCATACTTAGATATTCTAGGATCTTTAGTTTGCATATTGAGAATTTTTGAAATCTACTGTGAAGATGATCTTGGCATTGATTATTTAGAGTAAAAGAGATTTTCATGACATGCCTATCCTAACAGATGTTTGGCCCTGTCAGTTGCTTCTGGATACCTATTTAGAAATGCATTGTTGCATTTCTGCTGAATCAAGAAGCCAAGGCTAGTTTTAGATCATTTTAGTTGGGAATTGTGGGGTATTCTACTTTTCTCTGATTATATCATCCCTTTTCCGTAATGACACCACTTGATAATGTTGTGAGGAACTGAAGACTCTCTCTTGGCTGAAAGTCAAGATTCACAGACACATTATCTGGAGTGATTTTATTTTTTCATGACTTTGGCATATTTCCTGCTTTTGAACTGAGGTTTTGTTTATCTTTTAAAGGCATATGTAGATCACGTGTTACAGTGTTCCTAGCCATAAAGACTCCATCATGAGTGGTGACTTTATCAGTACTACAGAGCAGATCCGTGAGAGAGTTGATTCTAAATACACTAGCTCCATTCCAGCCATAAAATGTACAGATAGTCCTATTTTATGTTAGAAGCTAGTTAACATGTGTAGGCTTTGTTTATTTTGCCAGCATTTGTTGAGCAACTAAAATATACATTCTTGCCGTTTTTAATCTCTGTATAGGACCAATGTGACAACAGCTGTCTATTCCAAATTATTATTATTATTATTATTATTATTATTATTATTATTATAACATTTCTATGCCGCCCCTTGCCGAAACCTCGGGGCGGCTTACAACATGATAAAATACATTGAAATACAATAGTACATAATAAATTACCATTAAATATAAAAATACAAAAAATACATTGATTTACAAATACAAAATTAAAATTATCAGTATAAAATAAAAATATAGGAGGAGAAAGAGAAGGAAGAAGAAGTTGCCCAGGCCAGATCATATGTTTTAACAATTGAAATGATGTTTAAATAAATTATACTATTACATATAAGGGGTTGGACTCGAAGGTTTTGTTTTCCCCACAAGTGGAGTGTCCCTGAGGAGGATCTCATGGAGAATGCCCCTGATAGCAGAAGGTTGAAGGGAGGGAATGAAGGAATTTGGGAGGATTCCTCCACCTGCAGCCCTCAGCACCAGCTCTCACACTGTTACAGAGGGTCCTTGAAGCCCACGGAGCACACTGGGGGAGGGGGGAGGATAAGAGAACTCTAGATTGAAGAGAATATGGGCACAAATTGCCTTCTCCCTTATTCAGGCAGCAGAAAAAAACTACATTGGATCATAAGCTTTCAGTAGATGGAAGGAGCCCTTCTGTTCCTAGCAGGCTTTGCTGGATCCAGTCCATTGTTTTGTAGCAGAAGGACTTTGTTTTGTTTTGGGTCTTATGCTTGAATTTGGAAAATAGTTGTCCCTAAGGCATCACCAGGTCCCAAGCAGCCCTCATGGCACGTATGACCCACACCTACCTTAATGTTATAACTGAAGTAGTTCATAAAGTGTGACTTGAAGCCTACAGACTGACTGAATGTTATTTTAAGAAATGTAATTGCATTTGAGACTGTGGGTGAACATTAAAAGTTTAAATATGTTCAGTGTAAAAGTAAAGTATGCCAAATATCATCTTGCAGAGGTACCAGCACTGTCTGCCTATGTGAATGCAGGCCTTGTAAAACTGGTTCACAGCTCATCATTTATTATTGTTTATAATCTATTTAACTATTTTACGTGCTCCCCTCTGGGAGTCTCCAAGAGTGACCTGTCAATAATATCAATAAAAAACACCATTCAAAAAGGATGAGATGAAAAAAGCAAACATAGGAACCAGTTTTTAAAATTGCAAAAATTTCAGAATAACCAGCTGGAATGGAAACTGTTCAGGAATGGCAGGGGCCTAGTAGAGCTGGTTTCTCAGCAGAGCTGATAGACTGCTCTGCCTCCCACCTCTCCTCCTCCTGAATGGATGCTGCTAGCTGACTGTTGTGTATTGTGTGTAACTTTTCTATCTAATGTCTACACTGCCCCTTAGTCAGAGTGGCTCTGTGATACATAATATCATTTTTATTCAGTACCCTACTTTTTACCACATGCTAGTATTATGTGTACTATTCCTGCTATTTGTGATAAATAGGATGTGTATGAGAGGTTGAAGGGTACCTGATTTGACCTCACTGCAGAAGTTGGGCTAAGAGATGATTGAGCCCCTACTGCTGTTCTAGCAGATCAGTTGCCTGGAGAAGGAATGTTCAGGTCCCGGCTAAATTTTTACCTGCTCAAAACTTTTGTGTAAAGCAAAGCTAAAATTATTTGGTCAGCATTTTTAATAACCATATTGTGACCTTGAATAATAGAAGAGAGAGTGCCCACTAGCATAAATGGGCTTTGTGCACAATTGATGAGACCCTTCAACTGTGTTTCTATCAGTGAATAATATCCTTTGACCAGTATGTTAGAATGTTTGTCATACCCGCTCAGTGGAGGGAAGTCATTCCCACGTGCATATTGATGTACAGTGAATGGTGACACTTTTTGACTGCCTCAGTGAAAAAGAGGGCTTCAGGAATTGTACAGCACCCTTTTTGCACTGTTTTTGCAGAAAAGATGCAGCTGGGATAGTTCCTGCTGCTCTGTTTCCTGGGAGCTCCACATGCCCTGTCCCAGTTACTGCTTCTGGCACTTTAAAGTCAGGATAAGTAGCTGCAGTGCTTTCAAGTTTCCTTTCAGCCCTGGGAATAACCTTTTCCTGGAGTAGAAAGACCAGTTCCCAGCGACCCCAGATGACTCTTGTTGTGTGAAAAAGCCCCAGAAGTGTCTGACAAAGGTCAGTTGTGCGTTTTCTGGTAGAGGGGAGAATGCAGTGTTGGCAAAGGAATGAGGAGGGAATATTAGTTGAGCGCGGGTGATGTTGCTAGGTGGACTTTTGCCTGCTATTAGCAAGGCAGGGCGGAGGAAGCCTTGCCTGGGGGCCTAGCAGCAGCAGAAGTTCCTCTTGACCCTGCACGTGTTCTGGTGTTCTCTCTTACTGCAGCGGCGTCAACTGAGTTGTTTCTGCCTGTTGCTTTTCGTTCTATCAATATTCTATGGCTTTGAATTTTCTTTGTGAAAGGTTTCTGTGAAGTCAGAAGCTAGAATTGCCCTAGTAGTTTGTAAAAGTGGGTAGACCAGTTCTCTATACCGGAGTCCCCAACCTTCATAGATTAGTGGGGTCAGCTGTCAATTTGGGGAACTGCTGTGGGGACTTGCCCCATCTTGGAATATGTAGCTGGAATATGTATGTCTCCTGTGGGGGCCTAGCTAGACCAAAAAACAAGTAATTTACCCAAATAATTGAACAGAAAAAAAAAGGTTTGCATGCCAAAGCCAATCTGCATATTTGAACCCATGGAAACACAATAAAACACTGATTTAAAGTTTCAATTCTATGCATGCTTACATGCATCTTGGTGAAAGTTATTTCTAAGGAAACTGACATGGGATTGCTTTGCCCATCATCTTTATGCAAGTTTTCTTCAGGCCTAAGGAAAATCCACAGCCTCAAAAAGAAAATAAATGTTTTCCCTACTTGAACTTCAGGCTCAGCCTCTGTTTTCCTCCTCCTCTTCTGTTATCAGATGCCCCACCTGGGAGGTTCTGTGAATGTGTGAAGAATGAGAGAAGGGCTGGGAAAAGAGGGAATGGAACAAGGTGGGGAGGAAGAAAAAATAGTGACAGATGGGGGAGAGGGAGGGGGAGGGGGAGAGAGAGAGAGAGAACAAGGCTAGAGGTGAGAGAAATAGGAAGATAAAAAAGTGGGGAAGAGGAAATAGGCCAGGGGCTGGGAGGAGGGAGAAATAGCAAGGTACACAGGGTGGAGGGGAGAGAAAGCCATGTTACAGGCTAGAAGTGGAGAGAAACAGTGAAATGAAGAGTTGAAGGTGAGAAGTAGCAAGAATAGAGGTTGTGAGGAGGAAGAAATAGTGAGAGAAAGGGGGAAAGAAGAGTTGGGAACAAGGCCTAGGGTAGTGATGGCGAACCTTTGAGAGACCGAGTGCCCAAACTGCAACCCAGAACTCACTTGTTTATCGCAAAGTGCCAACACTGCAATAAAACCTGAATACTGAAGTTTTAATTTAGAAAAAAAAAACAACTCCTACATTACCATCCTTTGTCGTAAAAGAAAAACACAATAACAGAGCTTTCAATGATACAAACAGCTTTTTATTGAAACGCTTTTGCACAATTAATGTGATCTTTGCTGTTGCATGCACGCTGATAATTTGTCAAATCTTGACTCATACTTGGTTAGTTCGAGAGCAACACATGCAGCACTCAGGTCATCTGTTAGTCTGTTTCTTGTATCGGATTTGAAGTAATTCAAAGCTGAAAACAGCTGCTCACAAGCATAAGATGACCCAAACAAAGTAAGGAAAGCAATCCCAAGTGCTTTCATTTACTTAAAATTATTTGGCAGAGAATTCTACACGTTAAGGATTTCATTTTCAGAACTACCGACTGTGCTGTCCTTTGTCATCCCTTCACACTCTAGTATCTTCTCAAGTGTTGCATGCAGTCATAGCATTTATTTTTCCAGATAGAGCTTTTTTGAAATTCCAATAGCTCCATTTCCAGACTTTCAAGATCTAACCAGTGTAAGCAGGAAAGATCACTTTCTTCAAATTTGGCTTTATCTGGAGAAGTAAGAAAACACAGGGTTGTCTCTATCTTACAGAACTGTAAAAATCTGTTACTAAAATTCTCCTTTGCAACTGCTACAATACTAGAAAATTCCTTGTAGATTTCCTGATGGCTTGTAGGATTGTCTGCAAATGTAGAATTTTCTAAATGCATTTTTAGATTCGGAAAATACTTCAGCTGCCCACTTTCAAGGTCTCTTTCAAAAACCTGCAGTTTTCTCCCAAATATTTTGATATCACAAAACATCCTTTCTGCTGTTTTCCCCACACCCTGTAGTTCTTTGTTCAGTACACTGAAGTGTAGTGTAAAATCTGTAAAAAACATAAGGTTGTTAAGCCAGGCCATATCAGTGAGCGCTGGATATTCCTGCCCTTTTTCATTCATCAACAGCCTAATTTCATCCAAACAGGCTACAAATCCCTCCAGGACTCGTCCTCTGCTCAACCAACAGACATTATTGTACCAAAGTAAAGTATTATACTGTGCCTGAACCTCATCAAGAAGTGCTTGAAACTGTCAAAAATTAAGACCACGACCTATGATGTAATTTTTGTGACATCTTTGAGGATATCGTCTAATTTTTTGCTACTTTCCCTGGCACAAAGAGCTTCTTGATGTATAATACCATGAAACTGAATGACTGGATGTTTTGCTTCTTTAACAAAGAACTGTATGAAACCAGATGTTGCCCCCACCATGCAAGGTTCCCCGTCACTAGTAATTGAAACCACTTTTTCTGGTCTTATGTCTTCTGACAAAAAAGCCTCCATCACCGCATTGTAGATATCTATCCCTTGTGTTCTTCCAGGCAAAGACACCACTTTCACCAGCTTTTTTCTCATGATATCACCAACAGCATAACGCAAAATTACTGCTAGCCTTGCATGATTATTTAGATCTGTGCTTTCATGTAAGCACATGGAGTAACAGGCTGCCTTTTGTAAGTCAGTGGTGAGCTGCTGACTAACATCACTTGCCTTGTGCAGGACTCGATCTTTAACAGTATTTCTGCTAAGTGGCATTTCAGAAATGCATTGCATGATTTTATCCTTGTTTGAGAAATCATGAAGAAGGGAATTACTCCCAGACAACATGGCCATTTCGATAATATCCCCATCATGGGGGGGCTTACCATGTTTTGCTGTGCACAGTGAAATTTGAAAGCTGTCAGCTGTCAGGTGATTAGTTTTAGAAAGATAGTTACAAAAGCTGCAATACTGGGAATATTTCCTCAATTTCCCTTCAAGAAACTCTTTCCTTTCAGTTTCACCAAGTTCAGCAACACTTTTGTAGTTGGTATCAAACTGCCCTCTGACACTTGATGTGTGACACATAACACTTTCACTATGCATAATGCTTTCCCATTGCGTTCAATCACTCCAACTGACTCTGTCCAAGCCTCTTCGAATGATCTTCCACTATCTGTTTTCAGTTTTGCTTTTTTTGCTGTAGTCATTTTTTGGTGTTCAAGACTTGGAGTCTACAAAAAACATGAAATTTAAAAAAATGAGGCACCCAATACAAATCTATCCCTATACCAAAAATAGCTAACACTATTAGTTAACACTAAAGAATTGGATATTCCCTGAACCAACAATCTACGGCAGTGATTTTCAGCTGGGGTTCCTCTTGAATTTGCTGACCACCAGCACAAGGGGGCAACGTTCCACTGACCAGCTTTTGGCCTGCTCTGAAAAAGGCATCCGAGTGTATTTCCTACCTTTCCTACCTTCTGCTAAAATCACAGCCAATCCAAGCAAATCCCTGGCAGCTCACTGACCGGCCATGTGAAAGCTCCTCCAGTCACGTGGCTGCGGGGGCGCCCGCCTGGGACAGAGAGACTCTGCGTGCCAGTTTCACCATCACTGGCCTAGGGACTAGGAAGAGAGAGAGAGAAGGCAGCTAGCAGTGAAGGAGAGAATTAACAAGAGGGTTGCAGGGAGAGAAAGGGAGGCATCACAGTGGAAAAGGCTGTGTGGATGGAAGAAGACAGGGTGGAGTTGAGAAGCCAGTCTTTTTCCTCCCAGCTAATCGGGCAGGGAGAAGAATTTGGTGAACTGATGTTTTCCAAGGCTTTTTAAAAAGTGGGGGTGGGGAAGTAGAGAGCTTTGTGGGTGCTGTGTTGGGGATTTAGGCTGTACATTTTGTGACATTCCAAGCTGAATGTAGCCGCCTAGCCATGCCTTGCAATCTGCCAGGTACTCCTGTTGATACTCAGTGGCAGCACTCTGAGGTTCTCTGAACCCCTGGGGGGCTGCTATACATAGGCAGTATGCTGCATGCATCCTCAGCTTGGGCACATCCTTATGCTCCAGTAGGCATACATTTTATCTCCTATCAAGCACGGTGACTCATGCATAGCTCTGGAAAAAAAAATCTGTTTTGTAAATCTCTCCCTACTTTCACATTCTTCTGCTGTGTTGTCATTCTGGTAATGAGCTTGGCATTTAGTGCTTGGAGGTGAGGTAAAATTATTGGTGGTAATTTGATTTTCTTGAATATTCTTCATTGCAGGGTGTGACTTGGTGCCCACTTAGCATTTTCTTTTATTCAAGTGACTATTTCTTAAATATATGATTAGGGAAATATTTGCATAATAATCCCCAAAGCATTGCTCTTTGCATAAGGGATGTGATCATAAACAATCTTGGAATGGTTTGATGTTGAACATAAACATGGGTTGCAGCCTGTAGGCAAATAGCACATGCACATTAATGTTGGTATTCAATATTCATTTGAGAAGCGCTGAACTAAGTAGTTTCCTCCCTGCACAGTTATCATCTTCTTCTAAAGGTAGTATGATATCTTGATTGAATCTATAGATAGAACTGCAGCTTAGCATATATTTTAACATATGTCATACTCCAGAAGATACTGCCATTTCCATTAATAGGAGCTTAGAAGTTCATTGAAAAGAGTGGCCTATACAAATCTTTAAATGAGTCAGTTAATTCAGGAATGCTGATAGTTAATGTTTCAAGTAGTTGTCCAAGAACCTCTGTGTAAGCTTGGCTTTCTTATGGGGACTGATGTGTTTTTGTTGTCATTTTGAAAAACAAAATGATTGGCTAAGAAGAAACAGTTTAGAAACCAGTTTCCATGACACAGCTGCCAGAGCAGGTTAAAAAGGCAATTGGATTACATTAAAATTAGTTATAAAAATTAAAGTGTTTTTCCAGATGTATTTTACTACATGACATTTTGAAAAGTGCATTTTATATTCATTTCTATGCAATTCAGTTCTAGTCCCTGTTCAGCTATGGAGTTCACTAGGTGATTCTGGACCAGTCACAGGCAATCAGCCCAGCCTGCCTCACAGGGCCATTGTTGTGGGGATAAGACTGAAAGCAGCAGGAGGAAAATGATATAAGCCTCCTTGAGTTTTTTAAAAGAAAAAAGTCAGGATATAAATCTAATAAATAAAAATGATAAATGTTAGTAACTATAATTTAAAACTTTGCAACTTTCTTGTAAAGCTGCCTATTGTTAGCCAAATTGAGCATCATTCCTTGGCGGAATAAACATGGATACTTCATGGTACAATGTGTTTAGATACACCCAAGAAAGAGATGAAAAGAAATTTATGGAAAAAACCCCTAGCAATTGGTACTTCCTTGCTAAATAGCTATTATAAAAGAACAAATGGAAAAGTGGCTTATTTCACCATTTGAAAAAGATGCTTGTAGCAATATTTTTGTCTTCGGGTATCCTGTTTAGGATCTTTTTTGCTTGTAGCAAATAAAGGTAGAGGGTTTTGGTAAAGCACAAGAAACTAGATTTTCTGCCAAGGCTCATTTAGAGCAGTATCCAATAATTTTTCCAAGATAAATTTTGAGCATTACCTCTACAGTGATGTTCATAATTGGAGACTTATAAGCTTTCAGTGCCATATGTGAGACCATGCACCCTCCATTTTATATAGATAGCTATTGCATTTGTCTGCAGGGAGGGATAGGAAAGGAGAATGGGGCACCGAATGGAATTGGGGCAAGTATGTGGCCCTAGCCTCCTGCCCATGTTCTGTGGCATGCCCCCCCCCCCCCCCCCAAGGTCCAGTTGTGACACAGGGGCAGGAGCAGCCAGTGTGGCTCTTTCTTTGCCAGCTGCAAGTGTGCAGGGTACAGGCTCAGCCTTCAGGGTCTGAGTGCTGAGGTCAGAGTACCTTGGTGCTTGGGCTCCAAAAAAACGTAAGGTCCCCCAGAAGATGCTGGGAAGCCTTGTCCTTCAGAGAATGCTTAGAGAATTACTTATTTTAAGCAGTAACATGATTGCTTTTGCAGATCAGGTACCAGTGCTGGGGGGAAGTGGCCAAACTGAGGCTTGGGAGCAGCATGTCATTGAATTAATTTCTCAGGTTGCTCTGCAGGTGACTCTTCCCCCCCCCCCC
>NW_025335627.1:10918914-11104806 GCF_004798865.1 Varanus komodoensis
GTTTAGTGACTCTAGGCTCACTGCTGGGAAGTTTGTTGTTACACGCCATCAGATTGGCTTGGATGTAGGGTTGTGCTATGAATTAATGCCTTCCACAATGTCCCGTCTTTGACAGCCCTTGCAAACACTTGCAAATACGGAAAGCTTTTTTTAAAAATCTGATTAGATTCGTGCTTGGGTGTTTGCTTTTTGCATTTAATCAGATTTTATAAAGTTTTTAGTTTTATATTTTCACTAACTACCTTAAGAGAGATGATCATAGCTCACAGTTTTGAGTAAAACTTTTGTTTAATAATGGCTTACCTATGCAAACGTTACACTGAAAATCCATTATTTTTTAGTTTTGAGTCTTTGAGTAAGGAGTGTTTGTAGCATGTTTTTGCAAGAATTGTGCACTTGTTTTCTGGCATCAGGTTACATTCCTTAACAACATATTATTTTTCTTTCTTGGTCTCCAGTATCAATAATTTAATACACTTGTATATGTATGAATTCTACTTTGAGTTTCATCTTGGGTGAAAGTGGTTGCTCTAATGATATAAGTACAGAGAAACTAGGTCCTCAAATAAAGTGTACATTTGAAAAAGCAAACATCCCACAGTTCAGCAGTTTGGCAGGGGAGGTGGGCTCTGAAGCTTATTCCGTGCTTATTCCTTAGAGAGGAACCATGTTTGCAGCAATGAATGTGTGGTTAAGGAGGTTGCATCAGGATGAAGACATGGCTATGTTAGCTGTCTGTACCTCAGATCATTTTTATTAGGCATGTTGGAATGTATTTAATTCAATTCATTCTTTGGAGCAGAGAATTAACCAATTTTCATGTATGTGTTTATCCCTTTCAAACACACGGAGCTCAAATGTTTAACTGTATCTGGATCGTGCCCAGATATCAGCTCTTTGGATTGTGCCAATCATTTGATAATGTGCGCATAAAACATTTAACATAAACATTCTTACTACTATAATTGAGTTTTTAAAGGTTGGAAATTATATCCTTGGTGTGCTGTTTGACCCTTCCATGCTAAAAAGAAAAGCAAAAAATTTACAAGTATATCTGCTTTTATAAGATGGCAATGCATGTTGTAAAGATGAATACAAATGCATGACTTGTTGCAAATTTTTGTGTAAAAAGATGTAGGTTTAAACCTTTTAATAGAAATCAATGCTGAATTATATAAAACAGTATGCAATGTATTTTCCACCTATGGAATGCACTCCCCAGAGAGGTCCGCCTGGCGCTGTCGTTATTTGTTTTTCGGCGGCAGGCCAAGTCCTTTTTATTTAAAAGTTATTTTAATTGTTAATTTATTGATCATATTTATTGGGTTTTTATGTATGTGCTGAGATGTTTCCTGATTTTTAAGGCTAATTATATAATTGTTTACTTATGTTGTAAGCTGCCCCGAGGCTTTTTGCGAATGGGGCGGCATAGAAATTGTTTAAATAAATAAAAATAAATAAATTTTAATTGATTCAGTTGACTTTGAAATTGCCCAGTTAGCATGTACCTATGACATGTATGCAGCATAAATAGATAAGCATCTTAAAGTTGTGATAGTAAACTTGGTAAATTTCTCACTGTCCCATGGACTGTTGAAATGTTATTGCAATTATACAGGCAATTCTTAGATTGAAACTTCTGCACATCAACAAAAACTTAGTTTTAAAGTATTTAAAGAAAGTCCTGTGTTAATTCCTCTCAAGAGCTGAATTCTGAGGGGTTATACATGACAAAATTTTCTGGGAAATAGGTAAAGGAGGCTGGTCCTGTTCCTGAACCACTGAGTGGAAGTCTTCTTTCCGACTATGTGTGTTGGAAAGGTTTGATTAATTTTGAAATATTGAAGCAAACACCTAAGACATTGCTTTAAAAGTATGAGTTAAAGTACTCACCTTGTTATTCCTTTTACTTATAGATTTTCTTGCAGGCACCTATCCAACTCCATTTGTCTTTTTTTCTTAAAATAATAAAAAGCAAAGAAAGAAAAGGAGAAAACAGGAAACCTCCTCCTCCATTTCTCTTGTGAATCTCTTTAGTTTAGAGTTTAGAATATTATCAGAATTGCAATATTTATGATTTACACATGAAGGGTTGATATTACAGTGTGGTATAATTTTGAATCCTTTCAGTGTGGGAGAAAATGCTATTTACTGTTTCCCAACAGACAGAACTTATGTGTTGTTGAAAAGCTCTTCCTCCAGTTCATTTCCCTTAATTCTTTGCCTGAGGTAATTCTAGCAAATATTAAAATAATTGGAAAATGTGAATTTTATGTGTTTAAATGGGATAATACAGCTTCAGCATAACAGACTATCATATTGAGCAGACTAGACTATCCCTTTTTTATTTTTAAAAATTGAAACACAGGTTCCATATTTTGTCATGCATCCTCACATCTGTTTCCATATTATACTTTGAATTATAGTAGGGTGACTTTATTCCAGAATAAATATGTTTGTGGCCTAAAGAATAATCTCATGTGAGGAAGAAAAATCCGGTTGGGTTTTCCCTCCAATTGTTCTGTTAAAGGAAGAAATAGCTTGAAAGGAAAGTAAGATATGTTTCTTTCAAATACAAGGAACCTCAGATGTCTCTCGGTGCAGCTTTTGTCTATGGGTGATCATCTGTAAGATGCCACCAGAGGTGAATCCTCAAATTCTTTTTTGGAGCTGTGAGATTTAAAACTCCTTGAGACAGGATTTGAGTGGGTACAAGCAGTTTATTCCATACAAAAAGCGTTTGCAAAGGCTGTCTCAATGCCTCAGTAGTCTGAGAAACAAAGAGCAATCTTTTACTGTTTACAAGAGATTTTACACATTCCTTTCCCCATGCTCAACACTATCCCCGCTTCACCATTGGCTGGTTACTAAGAAGTCACAATCTTCCCCATCCGCCTATATCATACTGCTCCTTAATATGTCCCCCCCTCCCGCTCATACATCCAATGTTCATGCTAATGAGCCTATCATCTATGAGAGGTGTGTCATTTACTATTCATAAACTTATTACGCATGCGCAGTACCTTCTAAGAGGTCAACAGGCCGAAGTGGCCTTGAAAATTCTTACTTGATGCCAAAATGTTTCTTAAATCTTGTGGGGAGGATGAGACAATGAGAACAGGCCTTTATTCATTCTAAAAGATACAGATTCTACACTTAAGAACAGTCCTTCACTCATATTTTAAAAGATACAGGCTTTACACTTCCTGCAGGAGCCAAGGTTCGGCAATGTCACATGCACACTGGTCCTAGGAACACAGGCAGAGTTGTGGGAATCAGGAGAGTTCATATTCATGTATGCCTGAGATGGTTGGGAAAAGGAAAGATGCAGAGTTGCTTAGGGAAGGCTTCACAGAGATAACTGCACCTAATTGTGGGTCTGATGAATGCTATCTTGTCCTTCTCATAGGTAGGGAGTCAAGAGGAGGGATTTCAGAGCAGTTGGAAAATTAATTTGTATTTAGTGATCTGGGCAGTGTCTGGTGCATACACAATTTATCCACCCAGCTGTGTGCTTCTGATATATACTGCTCGAACAATTTTGGAACAAATTCTGATGGTGCTTTTTCTGCACGTAAGGTTTTGGAATTTATCAAGTACCAAATTAAATGTGAACATAACATGCAGGAAAAAGGCAAGGCTGCTTCTGTGCCTCTGAAAAATGCAGTTGCCTGTATAAATAGGTATTTAGCTTCCCATTGACATATTAATCTGAATTAAATATAAAATGATACCCCCAAGTGATGCTAAAAGATGAAATAATTTGAGACAGAATATAATAAATGCTTGTAGAAAAAGGCAGGCTTGCTTTTAACAAAGCATATTCACCTGTGTTTGTAAGTTGAATCGGTTAAAATCAGTCCACTTTACAATTTGTAGAAAAAGGATTAAAATAACGTTGGGGACTGGAGCAGGATTGACTGTTTTCTTAATAAGTGCTTGCGTATATGATCAGTTCTCTGCAGAAATTTTGAAAAAGGCACTGCCAGAATGTATAGCAAACTGGTGCAGGGAAAATTGGAGTGTTTACATCATGGGAGGATGTGAAACTAAAAGGAATTTGTACCACAAATAACCTTGGAAGTTGCCTAACCCATTTTTTGAACTGCCTGGCAGAAATTGTAGCACAACTAGTACCATTATAAATCATTCCATTGTAGAGTCAAGTTGTTTGTGCCCAGTTGATGTAAAGAGATGGGTGGGTACTTGGAAGCTTCTTGTGTTAATTTTACTAGTTGGAAATATTTAGTATTTAAATATTTGTCAATATTTTATGCCTGTATTCAGACAGTTTGAGTTTTACTAACTATTGCTTTTACTTCAGTAGCAAGACTTTATAATTTATAGGTCAACTCAGTGTGTGTGGTAATTGTGAAAAGGACAAATTCCATATTGAACATAATTAGAAAATAATTTAAAATAAGGTTGCCAATATTGTTCTTACACAAATCTGTGGTGCAGCCACATTTGAAAGTGCGTGCAGTTCTGGTCACTTCACCTAAAAATAATTATTATAGGGTTATAAAAAGTACAGAAAGGAGCAACTCAGATGCTCAAGGGGCTGGAGCAACTCCTCTGTGCTGAAAGAATACAGCCTCTTAGAGCAGTGAGTAAGGGGGGACATGCTAGAAGTGTACAAATTTATACATGGGATAGAGAAAGTATATAAGGAGATTTTTTTCCATTCCTCATAATACCAGAATGCAGTGGTATTATGAGGAATGAAGCTGATTAGTGGGAGCTGCAGGAGAGATAAAAGGAAACACTTCTTTACACAGTTCATAAATAAATAATGGCATTCACTTCCATAAGGTGTAGTGATCTCCCTCAGTCTGGGTAGGGTGAATTCATGGAAAATAAGGCAAACAGCCCTGATAGCTGCATGCAGCCTCCAGTATTGCAGGCAGTATGCCTATCCATATCAGTTACTGGGGAACATGGACAGCAGGGTGCGGTTGCACTCAGTTCCTGCTTGTGGTGTGCCTACAAGCAGCTGATTGCCTCTTGGACAAACAGCATGCAGGAAGTGAGTGTAAGACAAAATATCAAGCACAACTCCTTATATATTCTTCCTGCTAAATAAAAATGCAGGCTAGCTATGATATTGAACTACTGTAAGGAAGCACAAGTTTTATTTAAGGCTTTAGCATCAGTATTGCAAACACCTAGGACTAATTGTTGCACTCGCATGAAATGGCAAACCATAGTCCGAGCCTGGTCTGTAGCCTAACTAGAACTTGCCAGTTTTAGAGAAAATTAAAACTAATTTTGGGTGTATAAGGGGACTGGAAGCTTTTAATCTCCTTTCCTCTTGCATGGGGAGGCAGAAAAGAAGAAATGCAAGCTTCAAGGCTTGGAGAGGGGCAAATACTGTATGATTTTAAAAAAGGGAAGACTGCCAGAAATGTAGAAGCCTTGCAAACATAGGGTAGTTCATTCACCTATTAACTACAGTGTTTCTTAACTATTTTAAACAGAGGATAGTTTCTGCTTGTGACAGAATAACATTGGTTGTCAAAGAAAAGCAGTTAAAATATTCTGCTGAAGTAGAAACTCATGGACTCTACCATTTAGAACTGAGTGGTGACACAGACTCACTGAGCCAAGACAACATGGCAAAAAGTTGAAACAGTGCTTTTTGCTTCTTATTTCAGTTACAGTGAAATAGTGCGAATCCTGCTTGAATAGAATACCATCTTGCATCTTTAGCGATGATTGAAGGTTAAAGCTAATACTTTCTGTTAGACAATTTCCTAGCATAAAGTTATCTATCAGAGGCATGAAGAGAAGGTTGGATAATGGGTCTATATATTGCAGACATTCTGGAGCCTGATAATTCTCTGTGCAAGAGTGCATAATTTGGTGTTATTTTGGAACCTTAGTTTTGGATTGTTATCAGGTGTTAAAAGAACGTTTGATAACTTTTTGGATAGAAAATTTACTGCATTTGATCCGAAGGTGTATTTATGCCTTAGTGCAAGATTCTTGAGGGAGAAAAGAAATGTAAATACGAAGATGTGCTTCTTTTTTCAAGAAATTGTATAGTCGGTTACTTTGTACCTCATGTCAAGCCACCATAGGTCAATTTGATGTAGAACAGGCCATGGCTTATGCAAGGGTTGATTACCTCTTAGGGCAACCCTGTCATGCACGTTTACATGACATGACAAACCTCAGTAACTGCTGGACAGGGTTTCAAAATGGTGGCTGGCATATGCCACAGCAGTCCTAAGACTAATTAATATATGCTAATTATATAAATATTAATTAATATACAGTGGATTGTTGTAATGCATAACTCAGTGAATGTATCAAGATAGATTCTAGTACAGGGCGTTGCACAAGGCTTGCATACATAATACTGCACAGTTGCTCCTGTTACCCCTTATGCAACGGTTAACAGAATGTAATAACATTTTTTTTCTACTAGTGCATATCTGGATCCAGCTCAATATGCATTTCAAAATAACAGTTTTCATTTGAATCTACAACTATTAAATATTATAAAAATCACAATATTCTGAGTCTTAGTTTTTTATATGACCGTGTGCAAAATTATTATAATTAAGTTACTGACAGAATCTCCTTATATTCTTTTGATGACTGATGTGTGCTAAAATGGTGATTAATGAGAATATTTGCTATGTTTCATTTGCAGGATCCTTCTTATTGGGTGAACATTCACCATCTGGAGTATACAGATGGGGGAATCCTGGATCCAGATGATATCCTGGCAGATGTTGTGGATGACAAAGACAAGGTTGATGGAAAATGTTATTTTTAACTAGAAATTGTCAGATTGAATTAAGGTCTGACTTGCCTTTCTATCCTCAAATAACTTAGTATATTTAAAGCTATATGACAATGTAATATTAGGCTGAATGTCCAAAATAATTAAAATACTAGTTGACTTGTTGAGTTAGCCAAAACAGCTAAAGCAGCTGCCCCTTCACAGTAAGACTACTGGAAAGAGTAGTCCAAAGAGTAGTCCAATGAGGCCATGTTGATGTTAGATGTGCATTTGATGCATGTTAATATGGTTCTTCATCATGGGCTCTGTGCAGCACACATTATTGGTGCTGCGCAAGCACAGTGCCTGTTGCCGGGAAGATTAAACAGCTTTAACGGTTTTTGGTACGAACTCTGACCCTCCCCCCATAGTAGAAATGGGTGGAGTGCCCGCCATTTCCCCAGTCTTCTTGTGACTGCCGTTTGTTGTGCTCACTTGAGCCTTTCACTTGTCTCTCATAGCTATATTCTGATAAAGTTTTACTTTTTTCTCTTGACTTTACAGCCTTTTTCTTTTCCTTGATCCAAGTTATATCCCATCCAGTCCCCCCATTTATATCATTTTTTCCTCCCTTACCCCTTTTTCCCCTTCCCCAAAAATATCATCATCATCAACAACAATAAAAACCTTCTTCTTGTTGTTCTTCCTGTTAATTCTTCTTTCATTCGCTGTCTTTCTCTCTCTTTCTTCGATGGCGCAGCGGGCGGCTTTCTGCAAGTGTTCACTGTGTGGGACTAAAATGTCCCCCATTGACTCACACAACTTGTGCCTTCTATGCTTGGGGTAAGGTCACAGGACAGATAAGTACGGACATTGCCAGTCCTTTACCAGACAGGCCCGCAAGAACCGGAAAAACTATGCGGAAAAGGCTGTTGGACCAGGCTTTGGTCACCATGAAAAAGGTCTCAGTGGAGAAGACTGTGGTAGGTCCATCTAAGGCTGCTGCTCCTCATCCATCTCAGGGAAATGTGACACATATGGAGGGAAAGCATGACTCTCAACTGGCGTCGACGTTGCCAGATGCCGTTATCTCCACGCAAGGTCCAGGCTTTCCTGGAGATTCACATGGCAACTTTGGGGAATTACTGTCCAGGATGACAAAGTCGTTGGAGAGCAATATCCAATATCACATCGATCCCAACCAAGATAATATATATGACATTATCAGAAGGGAGGACTCGTCCTCCATTGCTCTGCCATTCATAACAACTCTAAGGCAAGCGATGATGTATACATGGCAGCTCCCCGATCAGCCGTACCCAATGTCCAGGAGACTGGAGTCGATGTGCAAGCTTTGGGAACTCTTCTTCAGCTTTCCAACAACAACTTTCTTCGTCTTCCTCCAATTGCACATCTGCTCACTCAACAACACGGCGCCATTCAACATCCAGATCTACACTCTCTTAGCCTCATGGCCTGGCTCGTTAATTTACTCTTCTTCCTCATCAGTACCAACACCTTCATCAGATTCGACACATACAATGTCTCTGGCATAGCTTTCTGCTACTTTTCAACTCCCTGACACAGTGCTGCCATTGGTATTGACATTGGTATTGACCGATTTTCACCCTTACTTACAGTTCATTCTCCAATCTGCACTACAGCCGACTGCGTGCCGATCCTATAGTGCTAAATGAAAGCGCTTCACCTCATTTGTTACAGCTAACAACTTTGTGTCTCAATCTGCTACTATTGAGAACATTTTACAATTTCTACTCTCGTTACAGCAGGGTAGACTTAAACCCACCTCCATTAAGGTGTACATCACAGCAATCTCACATCATTGGGGCTGCGTTTCAGGGTCCTCTGTATTGTCTCATTTCCTTATCCGTTGTTTCTTAAGAAGAGTACAAAGCCTTCAAGCACCAATCAGTAGTACCGACATGGAGCCTTTCTGTTGTCCTTCAAGCTCTTACTAAGCTTCTTTTCGAACCACTCACCATGACTGATCTACGCCTTCTCTCCTGGAAAATGGCTTTCCTAGTAGCTCTTACTTCAGCTAGAAGAGTTAGTGAACTGTGCGCTCTTTGTTGACCCTCCATACCTGAACTTTCACAAAGACAAAGTTGTTCTTCACACCGATCTGACCTTATTTCCCTAAGCTCGCTTCCCCTTTTCATGTCAATCAAGATATTGTCCTTCCGACCTACTTTCTTACGCCTTCAACACCAATCGAACACTCCTTGCATATACTACACGTTCGACGATGCCTCTATTGATTCTAAACTGAGTCCTTTAGGAAAACCTAATGCCTGTTTGTCAAATACTTGGAGCATGGCAAGGGAGCTCCAGTTACCATTCGAAGACTTTCCAAATGGGTCGTGGAGACAATTGAACTGTCTTATCGTCTCTCCAAATTGGACCTACCGGTCGCTCCTAAGGGACATTTCACAAGAGCTGTCATGGCCTCTTCTGCCCTCTCTGCTGGCATTCCCATGCACAACATCTGTAGGGCGGCTACATGGTCTACTCTGTGCACCTTCACGAGACACTACCGCCTAGACAGCAGGGCCAGATAGGAGTGTTCTTTTGGCCACGCAGTCCTCTCTTCAGTTCTTCAGTGATGACACCGTCCCTCCTCCGGATGTGCTAAGCTTACTAATCACCCATAATATGTGATACACAGAGGCCACGATGAAGAAAGGCAGGTTGCTTACGTGTAACTGTTCTTCGAGTGGCCATCTGTGCATTCACACAACCCGCCCACTGGCCCCACTCAGTGTCGGTAACTGGGTTTACAAAATAACTCTTTTTTTATACATCTGATATAGATAGCTGTATAAACATGTCCACATCTGTGTATGTCTGTCCTCTTTATTCTGACAGCTAATTTCTGTCAGTGATACTCTCTGTCGAATTCAATGTTTACTTATCTCACCTGGGGGCAAAGAGGTGGTCTTCAGTTGACTGGAAAAATGGCGGGCACTCTGCCCATTTATACAATGTGGGGGGAGGGTGCGGAGTTCCCGCCAAAAACCATTAAAGCTGTTTAATCTTCCTGGCGCAGGCGCAGCACCCATAATGTGTGATGCACAGATGGCCACTCAAAGAACGAAGGTTACAGGCAAGCAACCTGCCTTTTCACAAAGACAGCTGTAATTAATTGTGTGTATGTGAAATATTTTGGCAAAGAGAACTGCATGCATACACAACTTTTTATTCATGGCTGTCATTTGAAGTCACTGACTTACTGCTGTGCATCTCTTCCACAGATAACAACACTGTATTTTTCATCAAAATTCATGCATCCCTTAACTTATCTGTAGAACAGGCATATATATAGAAACATAGAAAACAGAGCGAGTCAGAAGGGGCTTCCCGGGCAATCCAGTCCGACCCCTGGCACCAGCCGGCTCCGCTCACGACATGCCCACCAAATGGACGTCCAGCCTATCCTTGAACACCCGCACCGATGGGGCCTCAATGACCTCTTGTGGAAGCCCATTCCACACCCTTGGGGTCCTGATTGTCAGGAAGTGCTTCCTGGCATCCAAACGAAACCTTGGCTCCCTAAGCTTTGCTCCGTTGGAGCGTGTTCTGCCTTCCTCTGCAGGGGAGAACAGGTCTCTACAGCTCTCATATATATATGCTGTGTAAGTCATACTTAATTGCAAGCTCAGATCATTATATTGTGACACTGTGTTTATAGACAGCATGATCCTATGGAGGGAAAATTATTTTTAAAAACTATACGACAGAGGCCATTTTTTTTTAAACTGTTTTTAAAACTCATGGTTAATCATGTTGCATAGTCTAAAGGGATTTGGAGTTGAGAGTTGCGTACATAGAAAGGGTTCTTTTGAAAGCACAAGGCTCTTCAGTTTCATTTAAAAAAGGGTTCTTAATAATTGTAGACTGAACTGCCAGACTTATTTTTGATATAATTTTATGTGGTTGTTCTGTGTTTTGTAGTATTCAGCCTTTAAAATGAGTTCCACACATTCTGGAAGCCTCCATAAAGTACCTTGTTAATAGTCAACTGTGAACTGAATTACATTTTAAAGTTGAATAAAAATAGTGATAAAGAACAAGCATCTTCTTGGTAGGCCAGTAGCTAGGAAATACTTGCAGAAGGAATTAGAGTGAATAGATAAGACGCAACACAATGCCTGAAATACATTACCTTAAAGTAGTAAACAGGCAGTCCCTGGATTATGAATGAGTTACGTTCCTGAAAAAAGTGGAGATTTATCTTTAAGTCAAATTTGTAAGCAAGTCAGATCAAGTATAGTTGACCCTCTACGTTTGTTGGAGTGCAGGAGCCCCCTGAAAGTGAACAAACTGCGAGTCTCTCTAGGTTCCTCCTGGCATCCAAACTCACCAGTGACTCAGCTTTGCAGCAAGGAAATGCTGGAGAGGTTTCCTTCTCTGTATGGGTGCGTCAGGAAGGTGTTCTTTGGAAGCCTCTTGCTCTCCTCTTTCACTTTTCCTCTCTATGGTGATTATAATTTTCTGCAGAATTTTTTTAATTAAATGCCAGAAAGCCTATTAATTTTTTAAAAAAAAATTCTGCAGAAAATTACAACTAAGTACAAGTTGTTTGCAACTGGGACATTCGTAACTCAGGGGCTGCCTGTATCTTACAGTTTTTTACGGCTTGGACAAAAAAAGTACTAGAAAAGTACTTTCATTTAACACATTGCCAAAACAAATACAGGGATTCTTTTTGAAGTATGTTTATTAGCTTCTGACATGACTTGTTTTCAGTGAAAGCATGTCAGCAACTTCATGGAATGTAACTATCTTAGAGTTGTCAGAAACCTAGAGATGTTTTTAAATGTAAGGCTAAAAATTGGATTTTTTAAAAAAAGAAATTTGAATAATGTGATGTTTCTAACTTAAGAAAATTACAGTATAATTAAATGTGGCAGGCTGTACATGTTTACTGTGTCTTGTTGCTAATTAACTGTTGGGATTTTAGAGAAGAGCTGGCTAACAGCTGTTAGAGGTAATAGGAATGGGGTGGGCTTTGGAGATGATGAGCAAAACAAGAAAGTATTCTCATACAATGGAACTCTTCGGTTCCATATTTTATAGAAGCAGCTATTTATGCAAGTTGCCTTTTTTAGGAGAAGAGAAAAATTCTTGATCAAAAAGGAAATTAAGCATGTGCTTCTTTAACTCCTTGACTACCTCCCTCTTGTATGCCTTTTTACAGCTATGTTAAACCCATTTTTCCTAATAGAACTGTTTCTGCAAGTTACCTTTTTAGTCTCCTTATATAGTTTTTTCCCCATCTTGCTTCCTAGGTCAGTTTCCCTTCGATATAATTAAAAAAGTTTGTTCCCTTGAAGTCCTCAAATCTGGAGCTGCTACACATGGCCCATTTACCATGGCCCACCATATATTCACCTGCTCTGCTTTATCTACGGCTGCTTAAACCTGTCTTATTTTTTTTCCTCCCCATTCCTCTATTCTCAACTCTGTTCTCCATTCATCTTTTTTTAATCCATGTGAACTAGACTGTTTGCCACACTGAGTAAAGAATGTGTCCAAGCATTTACACACCATTACATTCTCCTTCTTCTAAACTCCTATTTCTAGTTGCCTGCTTCCATGTCCCTCCCTTATTTGGGCCCCTTATCTCAATAATCATAATCCTGAGAAGACCAAGCTCTATAAAGATTAAGTATTTGGAGTAAAGTGGTACCTCGGTTCATGAACTTAATTCGTTCCATGACTCTGGTCATGAACCGAATCAAATTTCCCCATAAGGTTCAATGTAATAAGGTTAATCCATTCTGAACCATATGTATTTTTTTAACCACAAAAATATGAAACAAAGTACAGTACAGTATGAAGAGAGAGAACACTAACTTTCTGGTGTGGAGGACAGGAAGGTGGGTGGGGAGGAGGTTGTTGTTTGGAGGGAGAGTCGCCCTCCATAAGGACATCGGGGAGATCTCCTTCAGCTAAAAAGCACACAAAAAAGCTTCACAGCAAGTGTGCGCGGGTCTGTCTGCGACCACGATCTTGACTAGAGGAAGCCACGACCATGTGTCAGAGCGGGGAAGATGGCCATGTTCATGTTTGGGTGGGGAAGATGGCCGTGTTCATGTTTGGGTGGGGAAGATGGCCGTGTTCATGTTTGGGTGGGGAAGATGGCCGTGTTCATGTTCAGGTGGGGAAGATGGCCGTGGTTGTGTTCATCACCCGATGTGGAGGTTGTGAATGGAAGCAAAATTTTGCCGAACTTTCTTTTCGCGAACCGAATTGTTCACGAACAGAAGCGTTTCATGAACCAAGGTGTTACTGTACTTAGTGTACATTATTTCAGTAACCTTTACAAGATGGGTGAGCTGCAGGTAGAACTTCAGATGTTTGGGATTCCAGAAGTCTTTGCTGATATGGCAGATGGTCAGGAATACTTGGAACTGAAGTCCAAAGTGAAGATCTAATTTCTTTTTTATCTGTACCACCTGGCCCTACCTGGTGGTACTATCCTCACATTTCAGAAGGTGGCTGGGAGTAACAATTCTTGTAGGTCATGTACAAAGATTTCCACAAGGGACTTGTCAGCTCTCTAGTTGGTGTGATATATAACAATAAAGACAAGGGTGGGCAACATGTGTCATCTCTCAGTGAGGCTGCTGCTGCCGTATTGCTAACATTCACAGTTACAATGAAATTTTCTGGGGATCATTTTTATTCCCTGCCTCCAAGCCCATCAAGCCACACTCTTGCTACCATCATGCCGCTGAATGTGGCAGTGGCACCTCCCCCATTTAAACAGCAAACAGGTAAAAAAGGTAAGATTATTAAATTTAGCTGTTTTCAAAGCTAAATTTGGCCATTGTAGCAGTTTGCTGCCAAAAATTAGTGCTGTATTAACAGCAGGGCTGCAGCCCATAATGGGTAAAAATGGTACTTGGGCACCCTGAAGTTGCCCATTATTGGGTTAACTAATAAACTGGGAGGTTCCCAAGTCAGATGTCACCTGTGCTATGAATTTGGGTGCCTTAGGTAAAGTAACAGAAAACCATATGGTAGTATTAATGGGATTAAAAAAAAATCTGTGAAAGTGTAACACTGTGTTGGAGTTTGCTTTCAGTTTATAACTCATACACCTCTTTTTTATGCTGCTGTTTAGAAGTGAGAGCTCTTTCCTTGTTTGGTTTCCCAGGTGAAGATGGTGTATATTGGCAAGGTGATGTATGTGCTAACATAGCAGTGCACTAAAAACTCTTTGAAAATTTCTGCTAATTAACAGTGAATTTGGAGAGGGTTCTTAAACTTTAGTCTGCACAGTGCATCCATTTGGAAAATGAGTGATTCAGAGTTAGTGGTTTTCCTTCTGTGTTATTAATAAGCTCTAATATGGAGCTTGAATGAAACGACCAATAAAAACATTATGTAGTTAAAATTTAGTTGACTTATATTAGTTAATCTGCTGTTCTTATGTCATTTTTCAAAACATTATTGCCTTTTTAAAATAAATCTGTCATATACTAGAAATATTGTAATAATTAATAACATTTGACTTTTATGCATACGTTTTCTAAAATTAACTGCCTTTTTTCACACTAATCTGTCTTGTCTCTAATTGGGTTGAAATGTGTGAAAGGGAGAGAGCTTTGATCGAGAGCAATTTTCAAAGGAAAGCTTTGCTGCAGACAACATTCTTGCATTAACAAGGAGGAGTAGCTTTTGCACCAGTATCATTCCTATGGCTTAAATATAGTATTTGCACATTGGTTACAAATGGATATGGGATGTGAAATGGGAATTAAAAAAGATTGCTGCTTATATGAAGGAAAGAGATACTTGATGTTATATAAAAAGTAGAATTCTGTTGATTTTGCTTTTGGTTATGTTCAACATGTTACAGCCTTCCATTTAACTAATGCTTTTATGTTGATTTGAATATTTCAATATACAATTTGTTTCAATCTGTTATTTGCTGTGATGGTGGAAGTTAAGATCTAAAATATGCGAATGCTGGACAAGCTACCCAGAGGAAATGCCCCACCCCCCATTATATCTTTTGACCCAGCCTTTTGGAATGAAAAGGATAGAAAAAGCGTAGTAAAATGTGACTGAGCAGCTCCTATGGCAGCTTTTGGTTTAAGATCATTGTGGGAAATTGGGAGGGGGCAAACCAGTTCCAGCGATGGATTCTAGTCAGTCACTGGGCTACTTTCCAATATTCTGTGAGCAGATTGACACTTCTACAACAAGACTTCCCCTTCTCCTCTCACATGCCCTCAAGATATGGAGGGTTCCCCAACAATCCAGAATAGATCTGTGGTTATGCAGACGAGGGAACAGGCACCCATTTGAACAAAAGTGAACAGGTCTTCTGCACAGCCTCCAGGTTTTCTTTGTTTCGCTTATACTTGTCTCAGGCCTAGAGAACAAAAACCTATTACTGCCACCAATTGGATTAAGTATGTTTTGTCTCTATTGGGCTTTTTAATGCAGTCCCAGGAAAGTATGTCTCTCTTCTTTCTTTTTGTGGTTGGAAGGATAGCATATAAATAATTAAAATGCAATCCAATTAAGTTCTCCTAACTATGAAGGGACTGCAGGTGGTGCAGTGGTTTAAACCGCTGTGCTGCTGTGCTGGTTGATCAAAATGTCGCCGGTTCGAATCTGCTTGACGGGGTGAGCTCCCGTACTCTGTCCCAGCTCCTGCCAACCTTGCAGTTCGAAAGCATGCAAATGCAAGTAGATAAAAAGGTACCACTTTGGTGGGCAGGTAACAGCGTTCCGTGCACTTTGGTGTTTAGTCATGCTGGCCACATGACCACGGAGACCGTCTGTGGACAAACGCTGACTCCCTCGGCTAGGAAACGGAGATGAATACCGCCCCCTAGAGTCAGGCATGACTGGACGTTACGTCAAGGGGAAACCTTTACCTTTTAACTATGGATAGGCGTTCTCCAAACTGTGGTTAGAGGGAACCACTTTTTGGGCAATAGCCCCCCTGAAGTATTTCTGAAATATATAAATATTGCAACAGCCCAGTTTTGGTAACTTGTAGATCTGTTGAACGAAACGTTCCAAAATGTCTGTGGCTGTACAAAATTGCAAAGCTGGAGAACCCTGGAGGCAACCAGTATGGTTATTCATAGGTTCTGTGACCAGGAATGCTCTAGAGATATTCCAACAACTGATACACAAAATGAGACCAGCAGGTATATGCTAATAGTATAAGTATATAAATAGTATCCTACTTATTCCTGTGAACTATTCATGTGTCAGGTTAAAAGCTGGACCTTCTTCAGAGGGATTGATGCACACTTACTCTCTACTCAAATAGGATGCATATTGAGCATGAATACTGGATGGAGATATTAAACAATTGGTGAAATTTTGCTGTTGGAGTTCATGCTATTTGTCACCACACCTAAGAGAATTCACTGAGGGTTATGAAGGGTAGACTTGCTTATATACCATCAGGGTAAAATATGGCAGCACCCCCTTCCCCAACAAGTCTAGCTTCCCATATCCTTTTGGCTTCTTGTAATTGCCTGCAAATATCTACTCCAGAAACAGATGTTGCTGAGTTTGAAAGTATGACCTCTGTGGAGGGAAAATGGAGAGATTTGATACTTCATCCTGTGCTCTATAATATAAATCTTTTATACAAGTGAGAGGTTAAGAGGCAAAGGTTCATGTAATCTTTGCTATTTTTGGCCCTTGAGGCACTGGGCTGCAAAATGGTGGTAATTTCAAAACTGCAGAATTGCCTTTATTTCTTCAGAGCCACTCTTTTCAATTTTGCCTCCTACTGCTGCAGAAAAGTAAAAGGAACAACCCTGCAGGAAAAAACCCTGCAGTGTTCACTTCTAAGAGGCAATGGGAAATGGAGGAACATGGTTGGCAGTTGTCCTCAGGCAGCAAACTAATAATAGGAGAAACTGCTTAATGCCTATAAAAACACCTGGGCTACCTTGTCAACAGCTGTGATAAACACATCTCTGGGAGTCATAAAAGAGACATTTTGATTGGGGTGCCTTATTTTTTTAAGACTGGAGAAAGATCTGAGTGGCACTTAATTGTATAAGACCTGTGATTTGAGAGGATATGATTTTGTATTGCAACTTTTTGGGCTATAAAAGATGGGTGCAAGACTAATTCTGTGTGACACTGGGGTGCAGTGCTGTTTTTTGTTCCTAGGTATTTGAAAATTTGCGCCTTGTACAAATTTTGGATGTATAGATATGTCGAGCTTTCAGGATGAAAGAAGTGCCATTGCATCTATATCTCCCCATGCATATCTGCACAAGGAGGCTGCTATTGTGAGTTTTATAATTTATTCTTTCAGCACTTCGGGTAGGAGCTGTAGATACTTGCAACATCATCCAAACAAATGGTTCAGAAATAGTATTGTGTGAAATTTTTAACTATACAGCATTATATTCATTTCTGGAAACAACAAGTGATAAAAGGAACAGTACAACATTAGAAATAGGCTGCCACTGAGAGCTTTATATATTGTTATAATTGGACAATAAATGTTACTCTCTCCTTTGCTTTGCTTCTTGAGCGTCCTTGTTTCCTTTACTCCTCTTTGGCTGGCTTACAAATACAATAAAGAAAGGTACATAGCAAATTCAGGGGGCTTACCAGGTTCCAAAGGCTGCTCTTGGTGACTTGTGACATGCTTGCTAATCTTAGAACCAGTTCTGTTTGCTTTCTAAAGCATATACTCAGAAGCAAGGCTAAGCCAGCCAGATTTTGGGATGAAACCTAACTTCTCTGAAGAGCTTAATGTCTTAAGGCCATATGAAATGTCTAGGCTCTGCAAGGATGTGTGTGCTTATATGCAGGATCAGGGCCAACAAGGCAGGAGAGGGTCTACCTAAAACATCCGTTTGACGAAATGTGGTAGATAAAACTGAGGAGGACGGCCTTGATGTGGCAAGCTCACCATGGGTAGTTGTGAACTTGAGCTCACCATGACATCCTCTAGGTGAGCTCAAGTTTGGGAACCAGGCCCATTGTATTTGGAGCACAATCAAGTACACTGGGAAATACAAGTTTGGATATTATGGGAAATCAGAAGAAGAACAAAGGTCTATGGCAGAATCAGAAAGTGCATTGGAATAGAAAATTCTGTTTGATCTTCACTGAATACACAGTTCAGTTTTAACATTCTTCCTTGTAAGCTCAGTGTTCTTCCATGTTTGGTGTTTAGGTAAGTTCAGTGTTTGTTCCATTCCAAATGCATTTCAAGAATACCCCCATGGCTGGAAAATAACATTTGGAAAGAGAAAGTGTAAACAAATGCTGTCATCCATGGCAAATAGCAGTGCATTGTCTAAAGTCTTTAAAAAGTATATCTTAGGGATGGGCTTATGTTGCTGTTGAACTGGATCCATCTTCTGTTGCTACCTTCCAGAGTCCATTTATCAGGTTTCAGAATTTCTCCTGAACCAGGATGCACGTATTTACTGCTATTACTTACAGTCTGTGGAAGAGGGTGCATAAAGTCAGAGATTTGGAACAAATGCCCTCTGAAGAAGTGCAGTGTTTTATAGTGGTTAGAAAGTTGGGCTGGGACTCAGGAGATCCAGGTTGTCGTTTCCACTTGGCTCATGTAGGTCACTGAATGACTTGGGCATGTCACTGACTGTCAGCCTAATCTACTCTAAGAGGATAAAATGGAGTGGATGGTTATATAAGATGTCTTGGGTCCTTGCAGGAAAAAATAGAATATTAATATAATAAAAATTGTGTGGGTTTTGAGGTGATGATGGGAGGGACGCATAAGTGGCTTGTATGACTTTGTATGATATTGAAGGTGTTGTTTCTTACAGATACTAAGAACTGGAGGAAGGGGGTTGTTTGTTTGTTTGTTAGTTTGTTTTCAGGATAGACAAAATGAAGTATTTGCTCTCGATAACACTTTAGCTCAAGAGCTATCTTTGGAAGGGGAAAGGGAGTAGTTTGTTGCTGGTGCTTTCACCTTCTTTCAAAAGCAGTGACTGTGCAGTACTGATAGTTCATCCCTCTTCCAACCAAAGTGGGGATTGGGAGCAGAGCTGGTTCTACAGTTAGATGTGGCCTAGGCATCTTCTGGTGCAGGGTTAGGGTGGGGAAGGGTGGTAGGGGAAAATTTTCAATCACTTCACTGTCTTGTCAGTCAAGGAAATCATTCCTTGATAGCATGGAGGAGGCTGTGCAGGTGACTAGACTGCTGAAAGGAGTTCAGGTGTGGGATTGCTGAGCAAATTAAATGTTAAGAGCAGATAAGTCTTAATATTACTTAATGGTGAATGAAGATATGCCAAATGTTTACTGCTGGCCCCTTCTGGGCTAGCACAGATGTTACATTATCATAGTTTCCTGCGCTTGAATAAATTCTCTTTCTTGCCCACACAAACACACAGTGCATGTCACTCATAAAGAGAGCTCTTCATTGTAAGAACTGATGGGTAGTTGTGTACAAGTGGGAACAAGTGGGTGTGTTGCCTGCAACATACTGGCCTCTTCCACTTTGAACTACATTTGGTCCTTAGGCAGCCCACTGGTCTGAATTTAGATTTTAAGTGCTGCAGCCTACAAAGGAGCTAACTGATCTTGGATTGTGCAGTCAGAGTAGAAGTGACAAGCATGTTGCATGGAGAACACCTACTTGTGCACAAGATCCTACCGTTTTTAAACTGATGGGTTGTTGTTACCTGTGAACCAAATCATATACCCTCTAGTCAGCTCCAATCCTCACTTAATGAGTTCTGTGTAGAGCCGACTATCCTTAATGTTAATGGGGATTTTCCATTGTCTCTGCAAGTGACTCTGTTGAAGACCTAGTGATTTCTGGAATGGAAAAATAAAAAGGGGGGGGAGGGGCAGATACAAACTCTCCTGGACACCTTTTCCCAAAGTTTTCCCAACGTTTCCTGGTTTTCTAGGGAGCTGCTGGTGAGGAAACAAGTGAAATAATTCGAGCAAGGTTGTCAGAAAACTCAGAATGAATCTGATTGAACACAGAGTCCATCTGAAGGCCTTCTCTGGTGTAATGAGCAGCAAAGGTGTGTGTGCTGCTGCTGCTGTTGCATCAGCAGAGAACTGTTCTGTGGAGCTGTTTTGTGTGGTCAGGGATCTTCTATATACTGACCTGCAAGAGGCAGACTCAGACCTTTTGACAGCTAACTATAAAAAAATTGCTCAGCACTTTGCAGACAAAGTTGCTCAGATCTGTTCCAACTAGTATAGCTGATACTG
The DNA here is from genome assembly GCF_004798865.1 of Varanus komodoensis. NCBI lineage: Eukaryota > Metazoa > Chordata > Lepidosauria > Squamata > Varanidae > Varanus > Varanus komodoensis. Next base: position 10,938,878 of record NW_025335627.1, read on the forward strand.
TCCAGTGGATGAAACTGTGGCTCTGCTTGTCCTGGGAATGGAGTAATTTTTAAGCCTGAGGTTGTGGACAGAAACTTTAAGAGATGAGAGCCACAACATGTGTTCTGGATCCTTGCCCTTCCTGGTTCATAAAAGTAGCCAGATGAGGTATGCAGTGTGGCTAAATGCCTCCTTTAGTCAAGGCAGGGTTCCAGCCTTCCTGAAGGAGGAAGTAGTGAGATCCATGTTGAAAATGCCCTCCCTGAATAACATTGTATTAGATAATTATTGACCAGTTTCAAATAATCCATTTTTGGGCATGATATTAGATAAGAGCAAGGCATTGATGAGATTAGGTATCTAGATCCATTTCACTCTGGCTTCAGACCTGGTTATAGGATGAAAACAGGTTTGGTCACCTTAGCAGATGACAAGGGAAGAGTGTGCTCATCCATGTTGTTTTTCAGCAGCTTTTGATATCATTGACCATGGTATCCTTCCCATGTGAATTGGAGGTGCTCTCTTAACATTGGCTCCAGTCTTTTCTTGAGGGGTGAACCCAGAAGGTGGTGCTGGGGGACTTCTGTCTGACTCCCTGGCCATAGAGCTATTCTGTTCCATCTTCCATGCTGCTTGACATAACCATTAGGCTGCTGAGAGAGGTTGTCCGGATTGTTGAGGTTTGACATCACTGGTATGCTGATGAAATCCAATCTTTCTCTTTTCCATCCTGTGCCAAGGAAGCTATGTCAGTGCTAAATCATATGTGTCAACAGTAATGGATTGGACAAAGGCAAACAAAGTGAAGCTTAATCCAGATAAGACAGAGGTATTCCTAGTCAGCCAAAAGGTAGATTGAGGAATAGCGACAGGGTTACAGTCCCCCCAGAGACGCAGTTCTGGGGCTTGGGTGTACTTCTGGATTCAAGCTGGAGCTTGGATGCCCAGAATTCAGTGGTGGCCAGGAGTGTATTTGCACAGTTAAAATTACTGTGTTCTCTGTACCCATTCCTAGAAATGTACACTTAACAACAAAGACACAGTTGCATCCCATTTGGATTACCGTGGCGGACCCTACATGGGACAGCCACTGACAAGCATTCAGGAACTCCAGCTGGTTCAGAGAGCTGCTGCCAGACTTGACTGGGGCCGACTATAGGAAGCACTCTGCTCCTTTGCTGAAAAAGCTTCATTGGCTCCCGGTCTGATTCCTGGCATAATTTGAAGTGCTGGTTTGACCTAAAGATCCCTTTATTGCTCAGGTCTAAGCTATCTGAAAGACTGTATACTTGTTAAAGGCCTGCTCTTAACACCAAGAGAGGCCACTTTCTTAGTCTCACCACACTCAAAGGCATGCCTGCTGGGAATATAGGAGAGGGCCTTTTCAGTGGTTGCCCTAAGGCTTGGGAACCCCTTCCTGGTGGTGGTGGTGGTGGGGGGGGGGTAGATTGGCTCCCTCCCTGTTGTGTTTTTGGAAGCAGGCAAAGACCTTTCTGGTCCAGCACACCTTTGGGAATAGTCTAGACCTATGAGATGGTGTTGGTCTAGTTTTGGTCTGTATATTTTGATGTTTTATTTTGGTAGTTTATATAGTATTTTACTGATTTTATTATATTTTAACCTTTGTATAGTTCAATATATGTTTGAATTGTTTAGGTTTTTAATAATGTGAATAGAATGGGTTGAGCGTGGACATTTGAGAGGGGAGGGCTGGAATATGTTTATTGTTGCCCCTATCACATCCCTTAACCAGAAGCTTTGTGTCTTCACCAGTTCTTCTTTTTCTGTCCTATGACTTGAATGTGATACCATGGTGGTGATGCTGTTTAAAAGCGATCACTTTGCAATTATAGAATTTTGGTTTTATCCTCTGTTGCCTTTTTAAAAGTTGCTGATTATATGTTGCACATGCTTTTTAGCCAAAGCATTGTTTAAGTACTTTGAAATGCTGGTAGCATTATGCATGTTCTTGGTAATATTAGTCCATTAATAAATGCTATCTGTGGACTTTCCCTTCAGAGGAAACACTTAATATAATCAGTATAATAATAGTAAAAGATAAGCTAAGCTTATTTCTACAAAAAACTGTGTTTCAAATACATTAAAATCATAAACCAGAGCTAGGAAATTAGGACTTTTTATGGATGTCCTATGCAAATTAATCAAATTGCAAATTAATGTTAGTTGATTTTCTTGTTGTGATGAGGGTTAACTTGCTGTTATGTTTTGGTTTTCCTTGAAGTCTATCCATTTCTCTAGGACTTTGTATCTCATAGCAAGAAGCAGTAGCATCATCTAACATTTACATGGGAATAAAGCTCTGTACTGTTACAAAGTAACTTACTGGTACTTGAGTCAAAGACTTATAAAATAGTTATATTTTAAAGTATCTTTTCCCAGCCACACCAAGCTAATGGCTGGAATACTAATAGAGCAAATCAGACTTGGATTTTGGATGCCATTGTATTGATATGCTGATAGTTATGAGCTTAACTTATTATGTAATACTAATGTAGAAAAGATTTATTTTTATACATTTACTGTTTCTAGTTTAACGTCCTTCTTAAGCTTCAAATATAAATTCTGACCAGAGCAACAGTAAGCAGGATGTTGTGTGCACACACAAGGAAAAGCAGCCAGAAGGGTTGACAGATTTGATGGGAATCTGTTGATAGATTTGATGTAATTCAGACAGTGAAGGTGAAGCAGTTTTGCAATGTCAGCAAATGACAGTATTGGATCAAGGCCGGGGAATGTCTACAGATCAAGCACCATTGCCCCAGCTAGGTGGGGGTTGTGACCAACCATCCCGTGGGAATGGAGAGACTCAAGAGGTAGAGCTGGGGGCAGTAGGGGATGAGAGGTCTGATCTGGCCATGGGAGAGCAGGAGGTGGGTTCAGGGTCTACCCAGAGGGGGCACCAAGAGCTGAATAGTCTGTCGGATGTAGATGCCTCTCCTGCTGAGGAGGTGCTGACCATTGCTAGGAGGGAGCACAGGCAGAAGATTCAGCTGTCAGAGCTGCAGGAGCGGTGGAAACGGGTGGAATGCCAGTGCCCTGCCTCTGAGCTGATGATTGGGAAGATCTCTTAAATGGGACCAAGCTTAAAGGGAGGATTCAGAGAGGTTCAGCACTTTACCCTGGGTGAACGCAGAGGGGTTTGACATTGTGAAAAGGATCTCTGAAACAGTGTGTTTACTCAGAACAAGGACCGTGCCTCATGACACAGGAGACCTCTTTAAAGTCATGATTGGAAATGTGATGCCCAGTTCAAATACAATGCTAAACCAGAATTTAGGGCTACAAGGATGTGATTCCTTGAGATAATTCAGGCTTCAGCGTTTTCTCTGTTGGTACACTTGGAGGATGAGATTAGAAATACCTGCTTTGCTAAGTCAGAACCAGGAACTGAAGCGAACTTATTGATTCATTGAAGCACACTGGGGTCACAAACAGAGCTTGAACTTGGCGGTTTTGATAAAACATAATTTGAAGTAACTACAGCTTGGTACTTGCTGGACATAAAGACAAACTCTAATTGGTTTAAACCTGGAAAGATACTTAGTATTGGTATTTATAGTACACTTCCAATTTTCTTGTCTGACATACACCAGTGGAGAGTGTTTAAGTGCAAGGCTTGAGCGGGCTCATGCATAGAATGCCTGAACTATTTAATATTAGATCAGAGTTGAACTTGTGGGTTGTGTCCAGTGTTGTGCGAATGGAAATCTACTTTCACAAGGTGGCTTTCCCACCTGCTCTTGCTGCTACTACAACTCTCTGTACCACTGAAAAGCATCTCCTGGGATTTGGGAATACATTGGGAAAGGCTGGGGAATATGTCAAGGATACCTTGAGTAGGAGTGGGTAGTTTCCCAATGTTGGGCAAAGGCAGTTTACACAATTTCTTTCTTCCACTGCTGACCCTCCGTATTTTAGGCATTTCTTGAGAGTTCAAGTGGAGAGACTGTGAAGGCATGTGTGGGAGCAGGAAAGCTTTGCATAAATGGCATTCTGCTTGCCCAGCATTAGATGCATCCCATCAGAATGTGCTTGTTTTGAAATAAAGCTGCATAAAATGTCCAAGGGGATGGGTTGGTGTAGCAACTAACAGAAGATATGAACCAATTAAAGGGATATAACTCTGATGCTTCCTTGACTATGTAAATCTGCAACAGTTGAGTGTTCTGGATTTGTTGTCTCACTCCAGTGTTCAGATTTATTAGTAGGTAGGAGTACCTCTTACCCATTCTGTCTGCCATGGATACTCTGAATCTTTTCTCATTAAGCTATAATGACAGGCAATCAAGACTAGAATATGAAGCTGTCTTGTTGAATAGAATCATGTAACCCCGTATTGTATAGGCCCTATACTTGGGATTCTGTTCAGTACCAGTAGCATTGCTCTAAGTTCATTGTGACCAACCTGTGTTTATAAAATATTGCAGGCATTTTCAGGAACTACATGACTGCAGAGAATAATGGTATTTTGGTTTGTGTTTGACTAGCTAGAGAAAAGTGTTCAGAAGTTGAAAAGTCATTATATTCCCCATGCTTCAAAAATGTTCTCTGCTGTACAATTCGTTCCTTAATTTCCTGCATTAAAGATGAGGTCTCAGACTATAATGATTAATTAGACTATCACAATGTGGTTAATTATGACACAGACTGTATACATTTCAAACTGTAATTAGCCTTTCATGAATAACTATAGGAACGTAAGCTAATAAACACCGTTGCTCAATACTATGTAACTTATATTTTAATAAATTCAGGCAGAGATATTCAGTTTCTAGTAATTTGAAGCAGTCTGAAATAATGAAAAGTTGTTATAAAAATTTAATTTCTGGCTTATTTAGTTTTTGTCCTTTAAGGTGCTAAAGTGGAATTGTCCTGTTCAGCATAGCTTCAATTCTAAAAGCGTTCCCTTATTGTAAGACACGTCTTGGGAGATGTCTTGTCACAAGGGTGATTTATTAACCCTTGTACTGGTGAAGTTAGAGCTCTACTAATAACTGAATTTTGGTTAGCTCAGTCTTCTCAGACCTGTTTTGAATAATAATTCTTAACTCTGTTGCATGAAAACCAGGAACATGGGAGGAGGAATAGCTTTCTTCTTGTGGGGCCCCACTGTATACCAACTGTCCAAAGCTCATGTGTGATATGGCTTTATTTTATGATTTAATCATAAGAATAGCAGGAACAATGCTTGAGATGACTATGAAATGGTCTTAAGCTTAAAGAAGATGTGCCAGTGGGAAATGCAACAATGTGGTAGTGGTCAAGGGACAGAACCCAATATAGAAATTCTTTAGATGAAAGAATTTTGAAGAACACAGAGACTGGGTTCACACAATGTGACAACCCACCCTAAAAATTGAGTATGGGTGCTGTGGGCTGGCATTGAACAATAGTTTGTTGAAAGGTGTACCGGTTGAAGCCAGTTGTGCCAATAAGCAATGTTTTGTTAACCATGTACAATCCATGAAGTGAATCTATGAGGTGTAGTTGGATTGTGAACTGTAGGTTGTTAGTAGCTAACAAAGCATGGTTTGTTAGTGCATCTGGGTTCACAGAACACAATAGCCTAGAACACAACAACCCATAATCAGCCTAAATTTAGTCGTGAGCATGGATTGTCATGCTCAAGACTAAGCATGACAATCCATGCTTAGGCTAAGCATGGCAATCCATGCTTCAGTAAGCCACTAAGACAAGTCTTACTGGCTTACTGAACCTAGCCAGTAAGACATCTGTTGAAGAATGCTGGGTGGGAGAGCTTGGCACTGGACCAATTAACATTGTGAGCTCTCACCTGTGACCAGAGCATTGAAGTACATGCAGTGAGGCTGATAGACACTTGAATTAACAGATACCTTTCCTGTCTTGTCTTCTGGCTCCTTACTCCTAGAGGAGCAATACAGACCAGAGCAATCTGCCTCAGCAGGTCTAGGGCCTCTGGGGCACAAGCAGTCAAGCTCCCAGGGAGCGAGTGACCAGAGTGAGTGAAGGGGGGGGGGAGTAAACAGGAGTTTGACCAGGGAGGTCAAGGGGGAGGTCCCTAACATTTTTCCCTTCTTTTCTCCTCTCTTTCCCTTTACTCCCCCCACCCCCATACACACACTTGCTTTCTTCCTTGTAACACATTCCCATTTAATAGTATGAGTGTGTTGTTAAACTTTAGTGAAGACAAGAGAGAGCACCAATTGTCACAACAGCCCCCCAAGACAGAATCACTAAGTTTGCGTGAACAGTGGGCCAAGGAGACTCCACAGTGGTGGTGGCCTGCAGCCACCGTGCATTGTTTGTTTACTTACCTGAGAGCAACATGGTTTACACATGGAACCTTCACAAGCTAGTAGCTCTGTTAGAAGAAAAGGTGAGAGCACTGGGGCAGCAAGTGTCCACCCTCAAGATAATAAAACAAAATGAAGAGTTTTTAGACAGAGCAGTGGAGCTGCAACAGCTAAGAGTAGTCCAGAAGCAAGAAGTACATCAAGCTGAGGCAGAAGAAGAGAACCCTGACGGAAGGGAATGTGAGGAAAAGCCTTGGAACAGGGTAACAGATGTAGAAGACACTCTGCACCAGTGGAAGCAGTGGAACTCTCAAACTGCTTTAATTTACTTGAGGAAGGGATGGGTGAGAAACCCACTGTGAAAGAACTACATGACACAATGTGAAACTCTGAAATTAGACAAAAGGGCAAGCAAGCAAGGAAGAAGGACACCAAATTTTGCAACAACAAAAGGAGAAGAGTGATAGTTGTGGGAGAGTCTCTGTTGTGCAAAATGGAAAAATGTGTATTGTGGCAACCCAGAGAATCACCAAGTATGCTGTCTTCTTGGCACCAAGACTAAAGTTATAACCAGTAAGTTCATGCAGTGTTTAAGAACACACTGACAAATACCCCTTCCATCCGTGAGAGAACTAATGACACTGCCAGAAGAAGCTTTGATGAAATAACATCGGACTTTGAAGCTCTTGGGAGGAAAATAAAAAAAGTGGGGCTTTGATAGACTTCTCCCCAGTCTTACCAGTATGTGGAAGAGGAACTGATAGGAAAAGAAAAATTCTTCAAGTAAATGGCTGGCTACGATAGTGGTGCTGTAAAGGGAGATTTGGATTCTGGGACCACAAGCTAAGGTTCCTGGAAGATGGACTATTGGGGAAAGATGGGCTGCACCTCACAAAGAACAGAAAGCATGTGTTTGGCCACTACATGAAAAAGTTCATCAGAAAGACTTTAAATTGAAATGTACAGGAGAGGGAGACCTGTAGCATGGCATACCATCATCTGACAAAGACTTATATATTTCAACAGAGAAAAAGCTTCAAGCAGGGTCCAACACCAGTTTTCCAAAAAATGTAAGAAAATCAGGACACAAGAAGAATGAACTTCGATGTCTCTACACCAGTGCCCAGAATATGGGAACAAACAACATGAACTTGAGCTCATGGTACATGAGCGCAATTATGATCCCATAGAAATAACTGAAACTTGGCGGGATGACTCACACAACTGACACTCTACAATTGATGGGTACACCCTGTTCAAGAAAAATAGAAAGGGCAAAAAGGGAGGTGGAGTTGCACTATACGTAAGAGACACATGTATCTGCACAGAAATACAAGAAGAGGAACTTAGTAGCCCCACTGAAAGCATCTGGCTTAATTTAAAGGGAGTAAAAAGTAAGATAAGCATAGTTATTGGCGCCTATTACCAACCACCCAGTCAAAAAGAGGACAAGGATACAACATTCAAAAAGTAACTTGCCAGTGTTTCCAAGAAGAATTATGTTGTCATCATGGGGAACTTCAATTTCCCTGATACATGCTGGGAGACAATTTCTGCCAAACATGCCCCCTCCAAGAGATTCCTGACATGCATTGCAAACAACTTCTTCCAGCAGAAGGTAGAGGAAGGAATGAGAGGATCAGCTATCCTCAGTTTAATACTAATGGGGGATGGTCTGGTGGACAAAATAGCAGCCATGGGGGCGCTGGGGGAAAGGTGACATAGGTTAACTGCAGTCAAACACATGTCCTGGACTTCTAGAAAGCCAACTTTAACAAACTTAGAAAATGATAAGTGAAGCGCCATGGCAAGTCACTCTTAAGTGAAAAGGATTCTAAGAGGGCTGGGCAATCTTGGAAAGGAAGATTCTCCAAGCACAACTATGAACAATTCTAACAAGAAAAAACTGTAGAAGTCAACAGAGGAAGCCCACATGGCTCCACGGAAAGTTAAGTGACAAAAGACTGAGGTGTTCAATTCTTACTTTGCCTCAGTCTTCTCCCACCAGAATTTGTTTGTTTGTTTGTTTGTTCGTTCGTTCATTCATAACTTTTCTAGACCAACCCTTACTTAGGGCTTGGGATGGTAAAACAGTATAAAATAAAACACAGCATCCTAAAAATTCCAACCAACAATAAAACCCCAATTAAAACAATCAGATCTTAAAACATTGGGAAAATAAAAAGGGTTTTTGCCTGGCACTGTGAAGAGCAAAGGCGAACCTCTCTGGGAAGGATTTAAAATACAGTGCAGGATTTAAAACAGATTGAAGCTAAATTCTTGGGAAAATTCCTGGAAAAATAAGTACCAGAAAGAGTACAATGTAGGTGCCAGGTGAGCCTCTCAGGGAAGTTTGTTTCCCATAATTTGGGCAGAAAATAGGCACCTTATCAATTTTGCACTCTTAATAGCTGGCTGGTAGCTTACTGTAAGGTTGAAGATGGGGATAGCAGGTTGGAAGTGTGTATGGAATTTGACGATCATAGCTATGTGGTATTAGACCGCAAGAGCAATTTGATCAAGGTTTTCAATCTGGTGTGTGATACACGTATGCATATTCAAGATCCCTCTATCTGGATTAGTAAATTGGTTGTGACAGTGATGATGAGCAAAGGGGTGGGAGGAGCTGTGCATATGTTTAAGAACTCGCTGCCATTAATTTATTGACTGTTTTTTTAGATCTTTCTTTTAGCCTCAGATGCTCCCTATGAGAGAAATGATGGAAGGAAGTGGGCTGGACAACTAGGCATGGTGAGGTAGGAGGCAGGTAGATGTAAAGCTACTAAACTTTTTGTGAGGCCTTTAACAACTTTAACTTTGAGGTCTCTGTGTTAAGCTTGAACTATTATGTGAGATGTGTCCTGCAAATGGATCCTTGTGACAATGATTGAGAGATGTGTGTTTGTTTATTTTATTTAGTAAACTTCTATGCCACCCCATTCACCGAAGCCGATGTTGACGTGCTGGTGTGTTCAGATACATTCTTATCACAGTAAGCAGAGGATGGGGAGTGCTTGAGGAACTCTGGGCATACCTACTCATCTAAGGCTTCTGTAGCACAGAGAAATTAATGTCAAGACAGGGGAAGTACCATCTCATGCTTAAATATAATAATAGTAGCAACCTGTTCAGTTTGTTAAAGTTTGGCTTTAAATTTTCAATGAATGTGTATTACAGTCTATATTGTATATTGTACACTATTTATTGTATTTATATATTATATTGTATATTACAAATTTTTGTATAGTTCCCATAGAGTTTTAGCTAAAGTAGCAGCAGCAGCATTCTGAGCCTGTACATTCCTTGACTTCTGTAGCAATTGGAATGCTATATGTGTGTTTAGTTTCTGAAAATGGAAACATGATTCTGGTTATCATTCATATTGATATAATATTCTGTATACTCTGTATTCAGAGAAGCAGTGTAACTTAGAAAACTTTAGCAAGCTGTCCAGTTTAAACACATTTGGGTGTGTTAAAGAGTCTCTGCTAGTTTCTTTTTTCAGTATGGCATTGTGCCACTTGAGATGTAATACACCATATAGTTACAACAACCACCATATCAGAACTCTGGAAGAGACAGTAGAAGCCACAATTGACAGACTACTTCCTGCGCAACTTGCTGATGTCTTGCTCTTCCACTTGCCCGCCCTTCTTTCTGATACCTGTTCCTAAATCCTGCCTTCTGGGCCCTTTGCCCCTAACATTATTAATCATTTTTTACATTGCTTCCATTTTAACTTTCCTTTTCTTTGATACTGCTTCCATATGAGGTCTTATGAGAGGCAAATTGATGACCTTTCCCTCCCTTTCAGATATTGGACTGCAAATATTTGTTTCTTAAGCAGTTGGAATATTTGTAAACATTAAACAACCCCACAAGGGACTTCACACCGATGCAAGTCAATTGATTTCAACCAGTGGGCAGCCATATAAACCAGATAGTGTACTACATAGAGAGAGTGTAACATTTTCATGATTATGTGAAAATCCTGAGCCTTGTAGGTGTTGGTTAGTTGTCTTTAAATTCATCACACAGTCGCCTTGAAATATGAATATAAAGACTGCATTATCAGTCTGTGAATCTCTTTCTGTATCAGTGAGTCAATGGAGATGTGGGATGGAATGTGTATGTCATTTTGGGATGAAATGTGTATGCCTTCTTCCTTTGTGCTTGTTAACTGAAGAACTGGTTAATTAGAATCAAAAGGCGGATCTTGTGCCCTGTATTGTATAGGTACATATTTGTTTTGGATTTTTATATTTTTAAACATTTATTCTGTAGCACAAGATGTTCAACCGAGTTATCTAGTTGTAATTGTTTTTGCACCTTTGAATCATCTTTGTTTTTCCTGAAGCTACTGATCTTCCAACAACTCCCCTAGCCTGCATCTTGGTATCTTTTGCTCTCCCTACCCAGCATATGTTTAGCTACTGTTGTTTCTACTTATTTCACAGAACTCTTGACTTCTTAACAGAAGGGTATGAGGATGTAATCCAATGATGCTGCTTGTTAGCTTCCAAAGTCAGAGGATTGTAGACATCCTGTGCAGGGTGGGAAAGGCACAGTGATGAAAATTCCCTCTGCACTCTTCCTGCCCTGCAAATCAGCTAGATGGGCCATTTTGGTTGTCTGACTTGAGCACTTTGGAAGGGAACAGACTGATATACCACCAGATACACCCTACGTAACAGGACTGGTCTCCTTCCCTCTCTGGTCTCCTTCCCTCTCTGGTCTCCTTCCCTCCCTTTAAGGCAGGGGTCCTCAGACTTTTTCAACGGGGCCAGTTGAGAGGTGCCGGCGGCACGTGTGGGCTGGCGAGGGGGCGGGGCAGGGTGGGCGTGTGTGGCAAGGCAGCGGCTTGCTCGCTCGGAGATCATTTTCTCTGAGCAAGGCCAAAACGATCTCCGCGCAAGCAAGCCACCGCCTCCCCACACATGCAATGAGGTGGTGGCCAGACTGGGCAGGGCGAGTCCAAAACCTCTCAGGTGGGCCAGATAAATGGGCATGCCGGGCCAGATGCTGCCCGTGGGCCGTAGTTTGAGGACTCATGCTTTAAGGTCTCTCCTGTCACCTCAGAGAGGAAACGATCACAGTTCTTTTCATGCTGGCATTGAGTGGTGTTGGGTTGAATGCTCCAAGTGCAGATTCACAGCTCTGTGATTGGATTTGAAAGATCCTGTTGCCATTTAGACGATGTCTAAGGCCACAGGATTGCTCTGTCCATTTAATCACAGCAATAAAATTTTACACTGTGTGTGTACATGCACACTTGGCTGCAGTTCATTGAGACAGAGGGATATGTGACCTAAAACATTCATGAAAACACTCCACATTCCTTTTACTCTAAATTGTATTTGGAATGTCATGCAAGCTCACAATCCCTTGACTAGTATTCATGGTCTATTAAAATAAAGCCATAATGTAACATTGAAAGGATGATTGGAAAAGTCTAATTTGAAGCTTAAGTGAGAAAGTGAAGAAGAAATGCAGCTCACACGTTATTCTAAATTCAGTATAAAGTATTCAGTATAGAAGTTGTTCTTGGTGCTAACTGAAATAGATATTGGTCATAGAGATTTGATTTACTGTATTATTTGATAGCCTTCAAAATAATTTTACCAGTGCATATATTAATCCTGCTCAAAATACAGTGGTGAGAAACCCCCAAGATTATTACTAAAGGATAATTAGCAGAATGAATCTGAGTTAATAGGTGCGACATCCAATTATTTTCTGCCCTGGAGATAAATTTCAAGTGAAGGTTGAATATTATAGCCGTGGCTTAGCTCTCCTGCCTGTTCAAAGTCACATTGAGTGGATAGAAGTTATGGCATGTAAAAAGAATTCTTTTCTGCCATTGGTATTGCAAATTGATTTTTAGAAGAAGCGTGTAGTTGCTCTAATGGGATGCTTGTGTGGAAAGGGCTTCTTGCTAACTTCCTGACATCTGTCTAAATTATATTGATTTAGCATGAGCAAAAGAATACCTGACTTGCACAAAACGTTTTAAAACTTTTTGTGAATTCTGTTTCTTCTGTTCATATGATCTTAATACTATGGATTGGTACCAGAAAATTGTGAAATGGTCATAAAAACAGGTGGCGAAAATCCATGAAAAGAGAACTACAAAGTAGAACTAGCTGGCTGACTGGGGAGAAAGGAGGAATGATGGCAGCAGCAATCATCCAAATATTGGCTGAAAAAGACTTGCAAACTCTTCCAAAAACCTACTAAAGAGGTAAAGATCCTTCAGGAAGGAAGTTCTCTTCCTTGAAAGCAATGCTCATACAGGTATTGCCTCAAATCATTAATATTTTGACCTGTTGCAAAGACAGGATGACAAGTACGTAGTACATGTTGATTAGACCAAAGTTGGTGTATAATGAGGGAGAGTTCTTAAGGTAAAGTAAGTCAAAATCAGTGCAGAGGTCCAGAAACACACTGGTAACTAATGTTAATTGATGCAAAGTAGACTTGTCTCTTCACATTTTAAAGGTGATATGCAGTGATTTTGAGAATCTGTTCATATTGCCAACTCATCTTCAAGTTTCACATGTAACTCATTAAAGTAGTGAAGTCTGGATGTTACATAAATGTGGACCAGTACAGAAAGAGGATTCTACTTGCACGGTAAGTGCAGATGGAAAAAGACACTCCTAATAAAGCCATTCTATTCATCAGGAAGTGGAGCTAGTCTAGAGTATTTATGTGACCCATATATTTCACATATAAACTTATTCCCTTTTGTCAATGGCAATTCCTTATATTTCAATAATTGTTTGACTTCCACTTTTCTATGGGTCCGACTTCCTGACATGGGTCCAGAACAGAAGTCTGCACCTGGGTGTACGTAGCTTCCGTATAGCCTGAAGTATCTGATCCTGCCTAATCTTGGAAGCTAAGCAGAGTCAGGCCTGGTTAGAATCTGGGTGGGTGTCTTGAATGTATGATTCTATGTTTATTGTTGTAAACAGCCCTGAGAGTTTCACCTAGGAGTGGTATAGAAATGTAATAATAATAATAGTAATAATAATAACAGTAATAATCATATCTGTGGTGTAGGTGTTAATGGCATGTTGATTGTGCTGTTGCTTGGGCTTAGGATAACATCCAGCCTTTTGGAACCCCATAGAAGTCATCTCCGAAGTGGACCTAATATCCCCAGTGATAACCTTTGAGTCTATTTAGACATAAGACAGATTTATCACTGGACTGTTTTCCTTAAGACACTTGGCCAATGTTTCAGGTGATCCAAAAATGCAGTGGTACCATGTGAAAAGCTGCTGGGGGGGCTTTCTGCTGGTCTTACTTCCTCCATGGTGCTCTCCAGACAAATATTGGTACAGATGCAATCTCTGTCCTGTAACTAGACTGCAAGCCAGGTAGCTTGCATTCCTGTATCTGAATGGGCGATGCTCAGTGTGCTGGATGAGTGAGTTTGTGCGTATGATTAATCAAACGTCAGCCATGCCAGTGTGTTAACTGGATAAACTAATAGTAGTTCAGTATAGCCAATTACTCACAACCTAGTATTTACTGCAGTGGGATTGCCTGTCCTGTCTTTGGCCTTGCCCTACTATAGTGCGAAATTTATTTATGAGCAGCATTCTTTCTGTTTTCTAAATGATGATTATTGCATACTAAGCAAAAGGGATCTGATGCTATAATTAACATTGTGATATTATTGCAATGCCATCTGTATGCACGTTGTCCAGAGGCAAAAAGAAAGGCTCCTCTTTCTATGGAGCTTACAGTCAAAAATAGGCAATGGAGATGACAGAAGGAGGACATGAAATGGAAGAAAGTGTAGCAAGATCTGTATATCAGCAAATGCAGTTGTTCAGATTTAAAACTTGATTACTGTTTAGAATGTGAATGAAGGCAATAAGCCAAAGGCAACATGAGGAAAGTAGACTTTCAGGTGGGATTTGAACATACAGTGTGTGCCTGCTGATGTATGGAGTTCCCTGGTTACAAGGCAGAAAGGGAGAATGAGTGGTGTCATTTTAGAGACCTTTGGGTGTTAGTATTGGCAGAGTAGCAGCCATGGGTAGAGACATGTGAGGAGACTGGATGAGGCAAGCCTGTGGGAAGTTATGAAAGTAAGACTGAGAGTTGATGCTAGATGTGGAAAACTGAGTAGCTAGCAAAGAAATCCTGTAACGGGTGCAACATGCATTACTGTCTCTAAGTTTGCAGAGGAGGCAGGATTTGGGCAAGATGTGACCACACTACTTGTCCTTTTCCTTTGGGCTCTGTTTGCTCAGGGGGAGAAAGCCAGGGGAATAAAGGCAACTACTTCTTACTTTGGCACTGTTTGCTGGCTGCAGATGAACAGTTAGTGCTGAGAAGGAAGAAGACCACCAGGGGGAGGTTGTGAGTCTCCCTTTGGGATGTCTTATTGAGGGCCTAGTGATGCCACTACCTGTGGTTGGCAGCCTCGACAGACCCAAAACCTGCCCGTTGGAGCCTGCATTCCCAAGTGCTGCTTTAAGGGCTGCTTCTTTCAAAGGCATGCCAACTGTAGGAGTAGGAAATAAGATCAAAGGCATAGGTCAGTAGTATAGTGAACCCTTCGCCTGCAGAAAGTACAGGCTCAGCCCTTTACATCTATTGAAATGTAGCAAATATGGTAAGGGTCCTATGTGAGGCTTTGAAGAGCTGCTGCCAGAATAAAGAGTACTGGACTAACTAGGTCAGTGGTCTGACTGCATGCTAGGCAGACTCATTTCTTCACTCTGTCATTGTTTTATTTTCTCTGTTTTCCTCCAGGCTATGAGGGTTTCTGCAAAGCCAGCAGTCAGAGAACGAAAGGATAACTATTGCTTAAGAAGAATACATTGCCTGGCTGAAAGTATTTTGGAAGTTCAAAATATTCAATCAATGTTTTGTTGGGATATTTTGAGCCTACTTAAGAGAGGTCAGAATATTAAAGTAGCTTTTGCTAGCTAAAATAATGAAACTTACATGGACCAGTTCCAGTATTCAGATGTATTAATGTATTGTATGTATTCAAACTTGTATTTGAGTCAAGCAATTCTCACTTAGATATCCCCATGCAGTTTAGTTGCTTGTAAAAGGAGTAAAGCTGAGAAGACACTTGACACATTAAACAGGGTAAATGGCACTTCCATTTATTTTTACGCTTCTGAGGGGCTCGGTGCAATTGGATTTGTAAAACTTTCTTGTTTAAAATAAGAGTAGATGAGGTGGTGGGGTTTGCAAAATACATTTTATTAAGATTTTTGTTTGCATAGTGTAAATAAGTGTAAGCATAAATGAGACAGAATGCAGGCCTAAAATGGAAAGAATCCTGAACTACTACTCCAATTCTGTTTTATCATATGTTGTCTAAAACACACACACACACACACACACACACAGAGAGAGAGAGAGAGAGAGAGAGAGAGAGAGAGAGAGAGAGAAACTATGATCAGAATTACTGCAGATTCCTGAGAGAAAGCAGTAACTTGTCCATGTTACTGGATGAACTGGTAAAGACTGGGAAATAATTGTTTTTTTTCCAATCTCTGAACTTTATGATAAGCACAGAATTGACAATGGGATGTAGGGCAGGTTTCAGATCGTACTGCTTGTCATTTTAGGGAAAGCTGTTGGTGTAATCTTAGACAAGGTGGGGATGGGTGGCAATGAACAAGTCTGCCTAGCATCCTGGTGTCTGATGCAGAAAATCAAGGTGCTCTGGTGATAAAAATATAACAGAAAAGGATAGAATGGACAGTTATTCCCATCATTACTCCTCCAAAATCTTTTAGATAGGGATCTCCCCTCCCTCTCTAAAACATATGTGCCAGTTCATGGGCATCCTTTGTGGTGGTGTGGACATGGGGAGAGTGAAGATTCTGATGGTCTGTAGGTCTTGAATGCCTCTTTTTTATTGTAAGCTGTCCCAAGAGATCTGTAGGGGACGGGATAGAAAAGCTTTTAATAAATAAATAGAATTTTCCATGTCTGGAAAAAGTCAAAACAAAGTAAACGTATAAACTTAAGCCTATTTGCATGCATTTCCTAATTTTTATGAATCATACAGGGTGCAGAAGGTTAGTTTTTTCCAGCACATCAATGTGTGTCTTTAGAACGGGTGATATAGCATGTAGCTGTGAAAGTTTGTGACTTTTTACCAAAGTAGCTGGCAGATTTACTACTACTGTCACTCCTATTTGTTTTTGGGACAGCAGTTACCACATTTTACATTTTTCTTCCCCTGCAGACAAAACAATTTGATTTTTTAGATGCCACTTCTGCATTTTCTTTCCATGATGTTAATTAAGCCAGTGTGAGTGTAAGATGGATAGCCTGATGTGCAATGCTTGCTGTTTGGGGAAATACCATGTTCCAGAACTGTAACATGAGTGCCACATATACATAAATAAACCTTGCTGATCACAGTTTCTGCAACAGTTTGTATTGTTTGTGTGTGTTGTTGTTGCCAACTGAACTGTCTTAATAGACCATAGGAGTGACAATATAAACAATTTTTCCTAGAGATTGTTGATCATTTTCTTTGAGTCATCCATAATTTATTCCATACATTTTTCTCTATTAACCCCATTGCATTGTCCCATATTTTAGTCCATCTGACACATTTGTGTCTGTCTGTATAAGATCTGGATACACTATGGAAACAAACTGTTTTGTACTGACCATATGGTCTAATAATAGACCTTTATATTTTATGATACTTCTAGTCATACTTTGTCTTACTGGAAGAGTCTTAATAAGTTGATGGAGAATTAAATTCAGTTACATTCTTGTAGCTTTTCTTCTAATTTTGCTATGCTGAGAGATTTTTGTAGCATTTTATAAAACTCTTGCTTATGTAAACGAACAAACTTGAATGCAACAAAAATGGAAGAAGTTGGGATATTTTCATGCTAGCTGGCACATTTATGATGCAGAGAAGAAGAGCTGGTTAGCTGAAATATTCCTAAACATTCCTATTTGTTTTGCATGTGATTTTTAGGCAGTAAGGTAAAACTCTCTTCTACAACCTTCTCTTTGGGAACTGTTACTTATTTCTTTGATGGAAGTTCTTTCAATAATATTATTTCCAGGGACATAAGAAACTCAAAGATGGCAGTTTTATTTTGCTCGTTTCACATTTCACTTGGCACACCCATTTGGTTGCTGTAGATCACAAACTGCCACAAACTGGCAGAGATTTTCTTTGAAATAAACACAACATCAAAAAGCCAGTGACTGTGTGGCATATTACACTCCATTTCCAGAAACAGTGTTTTGAGAACAACTGTAAACAGTTCATGCTTACAGCAAGTTTGCTTAAATACATTTGATTTTTCTGGCATGGAAGGAGAAGGTAGAAAGGAACTGGTGGGTTTGTGTTAAGGATTTGTAATTCCACATAGGCGTGGCTGGAGGCCATGTGAATTTTGCCTGACCATATGCAGGTCTGGACCTGGTCAGGGGTTGTTGTTGTTGTTAGTTAGTTGCGAAGTCGCATCTGACCCATCGCGACCCCATGGACAACATTCCTCCAGGCCTTCCTGTCCTCCACCATCCCCTGGAGTCCACTTAAGCTCACACTGATTGCTTCAGTGACTCCATCTAGCCACCTCATCCTCTGCCGTCCCCTTCTTCTTTTGCCGTCAGTTGTTCCCAGCATTAGGCTCTTCTCCAGGGAGTTCTTCCTTCTCATTAGGTGGCCAAAGTATTTGAGTTTCCTCTTCAGTATCTGGCTTTCTAAAGAGCAGTGGGTTGATCTCCTCTAAGACTAACTGGTTTGATCTCCTTGCAGTTCAAGGGACTCGCAGGAGTCTCCTCCAGCACCACAATTCAAAGGCCTCAATTCTTTGTCGCTCAGCCTGCCTTATGGTCCAGCTTTCACAGCCATACATTGCAACAGGGAAAACCATTGCCTTCTTAATCTCTTCTGCCTCTGTTAGGTCCCTGCCATTTTTGTCCTTTATCATGCCCATCTTTGCATGAAACGTTCCTTTCATATCTCCAATTTTCTTGAAGTGATCTTTAGTCTTCCGTATTCTATTGTTTTCTTCTATTTCTTTGCACTGTTCAGTTAAGAAGGCCTCCTTATCTTTTGTAGCTAATCTCTGGAATTCTGCATTCAATTGGGTGTATCTTTCCCTTTCTTCCTTGCCTTTCGCTTCCCTTCTTTCCTCAGCTATTTGTAAAGCTTCCTCAGATAGCCATTTTGCTTTCTTGCATTTCTTTTTCTTTGGGATAGTTTTAGTTGTTACCTCTTGTACAATGTTGTGAACCTCCATCCATAGTTCTTCAGGCACTCTGTCTGTCAGATCTAAATCTAGATTAGATTTAGATTTAATTTCTTAAATCTATTCGTCACCTCTACTGTATATTCATCAGGAATATGATTCAGGTCATACCTGAATGGCCTAGCGCTTTTCCCCACTTTCTTCAATTTAAGCCTAAATTTTGCAACAAGGAGCTCATGATCTGAGCCACAGTCAGCTCCTGGTCTTGTTTTTACTGACTGTATAGAGCTTCCCCATCTTTGGCTGCAGAGCACATAGTCAATCTGATTTCTTTGTTGACCATCTGGTGATCCCCTTGTGTAGAATCGTCTCTTGGTTGTTGGAAAAGAGTGTTTGCTATGACCAGCATGTTGTCTTGAGAAAATTCTGCCAGCCTTTCCCCTGTTTCATTTTGTACTCCAAGGCTAAGCTTGCCAGTTATCTTTTGGCTTCCTACTTCAGCATTCCAATCCGCCATGATGATATGGACATCATTTTTTGGTGTTATTTCAACAAGATGTTGTAGACCTTCATAGAATTGGTCCTCCTCAGCCTCTTCAGCATCAGTGGTTGGGGCATAGACTTGGACTACTGAGATGTTGAATGGTTTGCCTTGGATTCGAACTGAAATCATTCTGTCATTTTGGAGATTGTATCCCAATACTGCTTTTCCTACTCTTTTATTGACTATGAAGGCTACTTTCCCTCATTCCTTCTGAGGGATTCTTGCCCGTAGTAGTATACCTGATGGTCATCTGAATTAAATTCACCCATTCCTGTCCATTTTAGTTCGCTGATTCCCAAGATGTCGATGTTCCGTCTCTTGTTTGACTGCATCCAGCTTACCTTGATTCATAGATCTTACATCCCAGGTTCCTATGCTGTAATGTTCTTTACAGCATCAGGCTTTCTTTCCACCACCAGCTACATCCTCAACTGAGTGTCCTTTCGGTTTTGACCCAGTCACTTCATTCTTTCTGGCGCTACTAGTCCTAGCCCTCTGCTCTTCCCCAGTAGCACATTGGACACCTTCCAACCTTAGGGGCTCATTTTCCCGTGTCATATCTCTTTGCCTTTTGGTACTGTCCATGGGTTTTTCATGGCAAGGGTACTGGAGTGGGTTGTCATTTCCTTCTGCAGTGGATCACCTTTTGTCAGAGCTCTCTGCAATGACCTGTCTGTCTTGGGTGCCCCTGCATGGCATAGCTCATAGCTTCATTGTTCTGCACAAGCCTCTTCGCCAGGACAAGGCAGTGATCCATGAAGCGGGGGTCAGTGGTTAGAACTCTGTATTCTCTGCCTTGAATTCCTAGAAAGATGAAGTATAGTTGTAGTAGAAAAGAATAAATGACCACTGCAGGGAATGAAGGCCTATTAGAAGGGAGGCTGATCCGGATGGTTTCCTTATTACCTGGGGGAGCTTCCTGTTAATGCAACTGGGGGGCTTGTCAGAGCTGTATTGGATTCAGGGATGAACCAGGTAGTTAATACAATTGTTCTTAAGCATCCTGTAGTAGTCATGAGGCAGGAAAGGAAAATCCTTAAATATTTTTGAGTATATGAGAGAATGTGATGGCTCATAAATCTTTTTTCACTGAGGGGAAAAAGACTCTCAACTTTAAGATGGTTTCCATCTAATAAAAAAGTGCAATGTGCAAATTTGTTTTAGTCCAATTACCATTTTCTATTTCAGCAAGGCTGGGAAGCAGAATGTATTCCATTGGTGGGTAAAAGTGGTGGGGGCAATTACCTGCGTATTTTAGCTTAAAGCTCTTTACAGCAAATAATTAAGCCCTGGAGCCCATTTTGATTGTTTAGAAGGGAGGGAGGAATTACACAAAAGCCAGGAAATCACCACATGGCAGGTATTTAGAAAGAATGGAACACAGCCCCTAGGAAGTCTGGAAGGCCCAGATTTGGTCCCCAGGCATAAGTTTCTACACTGTTGCCCTAAATAATACAAGGGCATTGCCAGTTTCATAGGCACTTGCTGCTTTTATTAATGTTTTCACAGCTCAGATCAGTAGTTGGTATCAATAACAAGTCTTCATGCTCAGAGAAGATTAAAAAGTAAATCTTTCTGTGAAGTCAGAATAAGGAGGATTTCATCATAATATGTAAGCCCTCTCCATCATTTGTCAGGTAAATTCTTTCTAACCTGGAAGGTAGCTTGACTATCATCAGTAAACCTGCTGAGAAATTTGGGGAGAGCAACTGCTTAAGAATATAACTGTTTAATCAATATGTCAGATGTTACTTGGACATGCTGGCTGTAAACAAGATTTAGTTGCATCAAGAGCTAGCTGTTGTTTCTTCTTGTCAAAACAATGCATACTTTTAATACGTTTCCAATCTTTATGCACTTATTTTTCATTGCTGTTAGTTTATATTCCATTCCCTTTTTTGAAGGCACAGTGTGGGCAACAACATGACCTTATCACAGCTGTCCCCATTCCATACAAGAAGCTGATGCTAAGTAAGTTCATGGTTAAATAGGGATAGAATTGCTTAATCAGTATAAGACCCTGATAGCTGAACCTCTTGAGTAAGGCTGGTGCTAAAATATTTATTAAATCTATTTGTCTGATGACCAGACAGGAAAATATGCCAAAGAGTGGTCTTAACACCATGCCATATCTAAAAAACTTCAGAGGATATTAGTATAAATGTAGAGCAAAAATTAGTTTAATATGAAAAAATAAGGAAGTTACCATGATTTTGTTTTTCAACTGTTTTCAAAATTCATGGTAACTTTGTGGCATTGGTTACATTTTCTTTCAGCACTGGTACATTTTTTAAAAGGGCTGTATTTATTATTAATACAGTAGTAAAAATACTGCTAATGCCCTCTTTTTTCATAATTCAGGAAAAACCCTCAAAGAGATGCTTGTACTTAGAAGGTATAGTGGAAGATTACATGAAAGTTCTGATTTTAATAAGAGTTGTACTAGCAGACTTTAAGATTGTTTAAACTGGGGAATAATACTGCTTGGAGACATTTTAAAAATGGATGGGTAGTATTGCTGTCGTGAGTTAAATCTGATGGAATGAGGAGCATTTAGTTAAACAATCCACCCCCCCCCCCAGTAGAATACTGGCATGTGCCCTGGGTTTGCTGCAGCCAGCATAAGGAGGCACACTGGGATGGGAGTCAGAAGTTATGGTGGTTTCTAAAGTGGCCAGATGAGGAGGAAGAATTTGGTGTCTAAATCTGTCAGAGCTACCAGTCAATGACACTGATTGGTATGTCTAGTTGGGCTGCCAGGATATTTTATTATTTTTCCTTTGCCAGATGTTGGGCCATTTTCATAGTCTGAAACTTCTTGAAATCTCTGCCAGTTCCTTACATTATCCATTAAATCATTCATTCTGATAGGTGTACTTATATCCTCTCATTCTTCCATCATGGAACTTGAGGGAGCTTACTTTGAGTCTCCTCAGGTGACCTCCCATCCAGGCACTGACCAGCCTCTAATCTGCCTAGTTTCAGTAAGGTCGCTTCATTACCTGCCCTGAAGACCATGCTTCACTCCCTGCTGTTTTAATGTTCAATTCCAAATACATATTGAAAACTTTTACAGTGAAGGCTATTTCTACAATAATGGGAGGCAGAGACCTATAACTTGTTCTGTTGGGGTCAGGAGGGCGGGGTTGGCCATTAATATTGAGCATGCAGATTACAAATCATAATCACTGCAGGGAGAAAGCAATGACTGATTCACGCTGTGCCATCTTTTTTAGAAGTTTAAGTTTGAGCTTATTTGAATGCAGCGTGTTCCCAACCAAATACCTTCTTTCTTCCTAGAGATAAATCAGGTGGTTGGGAATATGCTGCATTCAGATAACTCAGTGCAACCCAATTCACTAGGTTTTGTTTTGGTTTTGCCTTGTAATAAAGGTCAGAGGTGTGCGAAGCCAGATACTACTGCTAGGGTGAGATTTGTCCCTGAAAAGTAAGATGCAATTAGGTCTTAAGAAGTCACTAAAGCAGTACTTTTAATTTGAAAAAAAAAAAAAACCTAGAGAAAATGCAGCCTTAACAACAACTTGCCATGGGTTTAATATTAGTTGTTACCTCCTTTGCAGAAAATCCCAAGGTGCATGTGTAAGATTAATAAAAAGACTTTATAGTGCAATCCTGTACATGTTTACACTGAAGTCCAATCAACTGGACTAGTTAGCACATCATACTAAGCCACCCTGTCAGTAAGCAAATAGATTTTTTTAAAGGCTAGTTATGGGGTAGGGAGGGACTGCTTAGTTACTTGAGAAACAAACCACAGGATGCCTAACTGATTATTGGGTTTGTTCCTTTCCCCTTGTTTCTCTAGCTGGCTTTCTCAGCTTTTGGTTTTGAAACTGTCAAGTTATTTCCCAGTCCATACCATTCAATTAAAAAAGGTAGCCACCCCATTCAAAACAGTCCATGGTGGTAGTTGTTTCTAATCACTGGTATTTGAAGCTTCTGCAATTATACTTGAAATAACGGTATTATCAAGGTGTGCCTTTGCAATGCTTTTCTTACCATGGAAAGATTAAACTGAACTAGAATGAAAGGTGCCTGAAAAATCAACAGCTGCTTTTGAAATTGAGCCTACTATCAGTTATTCTGCAGCTTAAAACCTATTCACATTCTGCACAGTGAAGGAGTGAGCAAGGTGAGAGTCTGGAGGCAGATAACATACAAAAGAAAGTATTTTCAAAGCGGGTGATACAAACAAAGGACAGGTTTTTTTTTAAAAAAATGGCTTGACATATTAATTCTTCGATGAAAGGTAGGCTTCCTTCAACCACAAAAGACAAGCTATCTCTAGGATCAATCTTAATAGCTGTGTGTTGTAATAAGGAATCCAGGATAGTGAAAAGCCAAGGTACCATAGACTTAAATATAGATTGGCAGAATCCTTTAAAGTTTCCCTCTCAAGACAAATCTAAGTCTAATTCAACAGAAACAGATGCCTAAGGGAAGAGTGCTTCTAATGTAACTCTTCTCAGAAACTTGGATCTCAGTGCCGTTTCAACCTAGGTTACAGTGTATAACAAACCAGTTTTTAATGACAAATGCTTTAGGACTGTGTTGTCAGTATTAAACAAAAAGAACATAATAGGATTTCTAATATAATAATATACAGAGTGGCCAAACAATTGCAGCACTAGTTCTGTGTACCCAAGAAGGTTTACGCACCCCACAATGACACACAGCACATTAAAAAAAACCTTGGAAAGAACAGTGGTTCTATCTATTAAAACTATACTTTGAAAAGAAGAAGAAAACTACTTTTCACTGTGTTGACTGGGCCTATGGAAATACCTAAAACTTCTTTTTGGATACTTGTTGAGGATCTAAATGCCTTGCAATAGAGACCACTGTTGTAATTTGCAGTGCTGAAATTATCTTCAATTACTTTCTCTGACTACTTGATTCAAGTTTTAATAATAAAGAGTAGTATGCGTTTTAAAAAATCCAGTTGCTGGACAGCCAGCAACTTTTAAAAAGTCTGTCTCACACAAGAATGTCCATTTATATGTTACTTGAGATGGAGACAGGTATCATTTCAGCTATCAAGGAAGTCAAAAGCATTAAGGACTGTTCCTGTTAGGAGGCTCCAGAAGGTATTACTCTACACATGTCATGCAGAAGATTCAATTTTCCATTATCTTTCGTTCATTCAACTAGCTGTACCGTCTTTCTTGCAGAGTGACAAATGATTTCATGGCTTCCACATCCCAGATAGGCAATTTACACCTGAATAGTAGAAAACATCTGAATGCTAAAATTTATGATAAAAATTGTTCTGACAGCAATATTCCTATCTTCTTGTAAAATTCCCCAATAATCATTCAAATGTTCATTTAGGATGTAATCCCATGAACATTTAGGACTGCAACCTAAGGGAATTGTAAAATTTGTCAAAGAATAATTAAAATGCTCCCTTAGTTTGCAATCCTATGAACTATTAAACACAGTGATTCAGTTTGCACAGCCACTGTTGGTTGTTAAATCAGCCAAACCTGGACCATTTTTTTTTCAAGTTGGGTCATTTTTTATGAACAGACCACACAGTACTTGGTGGGCTCTTCATACCCATGCAAGGATTTCATGTCATCCAAACTAAGGTGACCAAATTCATGCTGGGTTGTCAGAATCAGCTACTGAGCCACATGGCAAGAACAGCAAAAGTATCTGTCCACTCACTCTTTATGATATACCAATGATTTCTCCTTCATTGATGCCAGAATAGCACTTTGGAAGGATTAGCATCCATTCCCTGGCCCTTTTTTAAAGTGCCTTTTTAAATACACAAATGGGGTTATAACCCTTATTAAAGTTTATCAAAAAGGTACTTGTGCACTTACAGCCATCCAAATAGGAAGCTTTGATTAATTTTCTTGAATATTTCAGCTGTCAAAGAGAGCAAAACAAGTGAAGTAGGTAACATAAAAGGAAATTGACAGGTTGCATACAAGCTAATCTACAAAATTGCAAAAAACTGAAGAGGGGAAAGACGGGATCCGGTAGTACAATTCAGAAACACTGAACATCAGGGGATGGGCATGTAGAAAAGAATGAGGGCCCCAGAAGAGAAAATGGCATCTTCCCCTTGGCAGTGTGATTCCCCTACTTTTAAGTTTGAAATGGCACTAGTTAGTGTTCTCCAAATTTTCAGCATTTCCCCAACTTTCTAACTACTCCAGAAAGAGGAAATAACTACCCTCCCCCATTTTTTACTGCTCCTTTTTGAAGCAGTTACCAGTGGGGCTCCTTTTGTGTCAAGCAGGAATGCACATTTTTTTTCATTTATGAATAGAGGTCTTACAAACTCTGGCTAGATGTAATGGCCAAGCATGATTATCTAGTAGTTAGCCGCTGTGAAGTCTAATAAGAAATAACACTGTTTTAAAAGACACCGCAAACCTATGTATTTTTATTCTGAAATGGATCACATTTTCATTGGGGCTATGACCACACTAAACAAATATAGTATTGCATCCTA
The DNA here is from genome assembly GCF_004798865.1 of Varanus komodoensis. Lineage (NCBI taxonomy): Eukaryota > Metazoa > Chordata > Lepidosauria > Squamata > Varanidae > Varanus > Varanus komodoensis. The sequence continues at coordinate 10,964,402 of NW_025335627.1, forward strand.
AAAGTCTAGCATAACAGCCATACTTAATTACCAATAGTCAGTGTATTTGTATATTGCGTTTTCTGTAAGTACATTTTGTGCAAAGTGGTTTACAGAAAATAAAGCACCAACAATCTAAACACAATTATTGCATGTATCACTAACCACAATAGCTGTAATAAATAATTAACAATACATCAAATGTTAATAGCTCAACAATTCATTAACAGTCCTTTTTAAAGCATGTAAAAAGTTTAAGATAAAATATATCAATAGGCCAATTAACATTACAAAACACAATATCAACATTCTAGCTACATTAAGCAAATCCATTCAGCAGTTTCTGTTAAGAGATGTAACAATACATAGTCCAGATCAAAATTGGCAGCAAATAGGGGGAGATGTAACTAACAAAGCTGTATTACCTTTGACAGCAGCCTCTTACTGAACCAGGCATGTTTTATCCCTGTACTTGAGAGGAACAAAACAGAGAGGTATAATCCTGGGTTTGTTGTGGATTTCTCCCTCACTGGGGCCTCAGCTTTACCTCCCAAAAAGCTGAGTGATCAGTGGTTTGTGCATTACAGATGTGTTGGTCTAGAGCTCTTTAGCCCTAGTGAGCATAACAACCGGAGATCATTATGGGAGTTGTATGGTCTGGATGATTACTGTTAATTATCCCTACATTAGCCCTGGAGAACCCGGTAAGATTTTATAACTAGAGCTCAAGGACCAGAAAGTCTCCGTAGGGGTCTTTTCACAGCAGCTCTCTTGCTGTAAGTTCCTAGGGCTGCTGTATGTGGCAAGGCATGTTTGGAAACTTCTAACTATTGATGGTGCACAAGAAGTCTCCCTGCCCTGGATTGCTAAACCCATTTAATGCAATGCATTTTCTCCTGAAATGATGAAAGGAGTGATTTTAATAACTGAAGGATCTATGTCAGATTAAAATGTTGAAAATGAATTAGTAAGTTGTAACTAGTACTGAAGATTAGTGCCTAATCATTTTTCTTGCAAAAAGCATCTTTTATTACTTGTAACAGCTATTTTTCTTTTGTTGGAAGTGTAATGCACATCCTCAGCAAGTAAAACTATATTGAATAATGCTGACTTTGATAGGTGAGGTCCCTTCCATTTCTGGTGATGCATACTTTTGGAGCAGAATACTAACCGTTGCTATCATGATTTTTTTTTTTTATAAACTTTTCATGACTTACATAGAGCACCACTAGTGAGCTTTTGAAAATCTAGCCTCTCTGAAATACTTTGTCAAGCTACTCCCCCCTCCCCCCCCCGCCCACCAGAACCAAGGTTATTCAGATAGTCTTCTCTTTTTGTCTTTCAGATGGTCAAAAAACCTCTCTTTACTTTGTTTGCATATGTGAAATTTCTGGAAATTCTGAAGCTTTGGGGAAAGCATTTTTTCCATTTTTTTCTGGAAAATGGAATTATTTTAGAAAAACTAAAAAAGGCTGTCTTAGCACTCTTTACACATAAACCAATTTGTTACTTTAGGAACATAAAATATTTTTGTATATTAAAAGTAACTTTATTCAGACAAGTAAAAAATACATTTGTATTAATATTTTTATTTGTCTTGAATAGTAAGGAGCCTCTTTTATTTTCAGTAGCAGACAAAAGCAATATAAGTTGAAGAAAGCATAAATATTAGCAAAAGAAATAAAACTATGTCTCCTCTAGTCCTCTACTGAATGGTATCAAACAGATATAATTCACTCATTCCCATAAAAGCAAGTAAGGGTCAAAAAGGAGGGGTGTTTAACCAAGACTCAAAGAATATACATGAAATTTAACACATCTCAATTTTTAAGTTGTTGCTATCAGTTTGTTTTGGCTTCTGCTTTTTCATTCTTGTATTCACCACAGTTATAATGTACTTCTTAAAACTAAAGTTTTGTCCAAATTGAAACTATCTTCTACCTCTTTCATGTATCAGTTAATTTCTTAATTTGGTGTGAGTATTTCAAACACTGACCAGTTTCTTCCACATGCTGCAGAAAATGGAGGGATTGGAAGAGAAGGTGCTGTGTCTATTATGGTGGAGCAGGGATATTTTTTGGCAGAATTCCCAACTGCATTCCTGGGTCAGATCTTTGAAGATGTTCAGTAGTTTGCAACATTTGGAAGTTCCTTTCTAACATTAAGTCCTAAATGTTAGCCTTGTTCTGTAATCCAGGCAAATGCAGCAGCAACTCCTGTCATCATTTATATTTTTGCCTTTGAATCCTGGATCCAATAGATGTGTAGCAGCATGGATCATATAGCAACAGAATTCATATTTCTGAATAAAAATTTTCACTTTATTTTCTTCGGTACTTTTAAGTGGGGCTACATTTCATGAACTGTTCTATGCAAATTTAAATAGAGAAAAGGACCATAGTGTCTCATATACCCCAGCCAACAGCTAGCTGGGCAAGCTGGGAGTTGAACTTTTTAAAATTAAACTTGCATAGGAGTGTGCTTTTAGATTTCCAAAAACAATTGTTACTTTCTTGCTCATTTGGTACAGCTTTTCTGGGAGAAATGTGCCATCTGAGTCACATGTAGCTGCAACTGAACCCAGAAGACAGCCTCATCCAGTGCAGTGTTCCTTCGAATTTTGGGTACTTTGGGTCCTTCAGCTTTTACTGTTTTTTGAGAGTACCATTTAGCAAACTTTCAAAGCAGCTCACTATTCCATTTGGATTTTCTTACTGGCAGCAGTGTTACTATTATATTCTGTACAGATTTTCTTCTGCAGTCACAGTATGAATAGTCTTTACATGTTTGGTAACTTCTTTTTCTGATCTGAAGGTCTTTTGAATGGTACCTGGAAAATCATCATCACCATAGAGAGGGAGGAATTGAAAGGAGTGCCATCCTATCTAGAACAGATTCTTTAATTGTTTGCAGTGTTCGTTTATTTGAAGAGGCTGTAGTTGATGGGGAAATGCTTTGTGTTGATGCTGGTGTTACAGAATAAGCAGAAAAAGGATGCTTGCTAACTTGCTTGTTGGAAGTTGCGTCCGACCCATCGCAACCCGATGGACAACATTCCTCCAGGCCTTCCTGTCCTCTCATCATCCCCCAGAGTCCACTTAAGCTCACACCAACTGCTTCAGTGACTCCATCTAGCCACCTCATCTTTCGCCGTCACCTTCTTTTGCTGTCAATTGTTCCCAGTATTAGGCTCTTCTCCAGTGAGTCCTTCCTTCTCATTAGGTGACCAAAGTATATGAGTTTCATCTCCAGTATCTGGCCTTCTAAAGAGCAGTCAGGGTTGATCGCCTGGTTTGATCTCCTTGCAGTCCAAGGGACTCGCAGGAGTCTTCTCCAGCACCACAATTCAAAGCCCTCAGTTTTTCAGTGCTCAGCCTTATGGTCCAGCTTTCACAGCCATACATTGCAACTGGAAAAACCACAGCCTTGACTATATTATTATTATTATTATTATTATTATTATTATTATTATTATTATTATTATTATTACATTTCTATGCCGCCCCTTGCCGAAGCCTCGGGGCGGCTTACAACACAATAAAATACATTGAAATACAATAGAACATAATAAATTACCATTAAATACAAAAATACAAAATATACACTGAGTTACAAACATAATAATATAAAATTAAAATTATCAGTATAAAATAAGTAAATAAATAATATAGGAGGAGAAAAGAGAAGGAAGAAGAAGTTGCCCTGGCCAGATCATATGTTTTAACAATTAAAATGATGTTTAAATAAAAAGGTCTTTACCTGGCGCCGAAAAACCAGTAACGACGGTGCCAGGCAGACCTCTTTGGGGAGTGAATTCCATAGGTTGGGCGCCACCGCAGAGAAAGCCTCCTCCGAGTACTTACTCTCCTAATTTCTTTCATGGAGGGTTCCCGGAGAAGGGACTCTCCCGCAGATCTCATGCAATTTTGCATGAGATATATGCACTTTTGTCGGCAGGGCGATGTCTCTGCTTTTTAGTATGCTGGCAAGATTTGCCATAGCTTTCCTCCCAAGGAGCAAGCGTCTTTTAATTTAATTTCTTAGCTGCAGTCCCCATCTGCGGTGATCTTGGAGCGCAGGAAAATAAAATCTGTCACTGTCTCCATTTTTTCCTCATCTATTTGCCAGGAAGTGATAGGACCGGGTGTCATGATCTTAGTTTTCTTAATGTTGTGATTCAAGCCAACTTTTGCACTCTCCTCTTTCACCCACATCAAAGAGCCTCTTTAATTCCTCTTCACTTTCTGCCATGAGAGTGGTGTTATCTGCATATCTGAGGTTATTGATATTTCTCCTGGCAATCTTAATTCTGATTTGTGATTCATCAAGCCCTGCCTTTCACATTATGTGCTCTGCATATATGTTAAAATAGGCAGGGCGACAATATACAGCCTTGCGGTACTCCTTACCCAATTTTGAACCAATCAGTGGTTCCATTTCCAGTTCTCACTGCTGCTTCTTGATCCACATTCAGTTTTCTCAAGATACAAATAAGATGGTCTGGTACTCCCATCTCTTTAAGAACTTTCCACAATTCATTATGATCCACACAATCAAAGGCTTTAGCATAGTCAGTGAAGCAGAAGTAGATGTTTTTTCTGGAACTCCTTAGCTTTCTCCATGATCCAGCGTATGTTTGCCATTTGATCTCTAGTTCCTCTCCCTCTTTGAAATCCGGCCAGTACTTCTGGTAGTTCTCGGTCCACATACTGCTGGAGCCTAGCTTGTAGGATTTTGAGCATAACTTTGCTAGCATGTGAAATGAGTGCAATGGTGTGATAGTTCGAACATTCTTTGGCATTGCCCTTCTTTGGAATTGGAATGTAAACTGACCTTTTGCAATTTTGTGGCCACTGTTGAGTTTTCCAAATTTGCTGGCATATTGAGTGTAGCACTTTTACTGCATCGTCTTTTAGGATTTTGAATAGCTCAGCTGGAATATTGTTGCCTTCACTAGCTTTGTTGTTGCTCAGGCTTCCTAAGGCCCATTTGACTTCACATTCCAGGATGTCTGGCTCGAGGTCAGCGACCACCCCATCTTGGTTATCAGGACGTTAAGCTCTTTCTTGTATAGTTCTTCTGTGTAATCCTGCCACCTCTTCTTAATCACTTCTGCCTCTGTTAGGTCCCTGCCATTTTTGTCCTTTATCATGCCCATCTTTGCATGAAACGTTCCCTTTATATCTCCAATTTTCTTGTGGAGTTCTCTGGTCCTCCCTATTCTATTGTTTTCTTCTATTTCTTTGCACTGTTCATTTAAGAAGGCATTCTTATCTCTTCTAGCTATTCCCTGCAATTCTGCATTCAGTTGGGTGTATCCTTCCCTGTCTCCCTTGTCTTTCGCTTCCCTTCTTTCCTCAGCTATTTGTAAAGCTTCCTCAGACAGCCATTTTGCTTTCTTGCATTTCTTTTTCTTTGGGATGGTTTTAGTTGCTACCTCGTGTACAATGTTGCGAACCTCCACCCATAGTTCTTCAGGCACTCTGTCTATCAGATCTAATTCCTTAAATCTACTTGCCACCTCTACTGTATATTCATCAGGAATGTGATTTAGGTCATACCTGAGTGGCCTAGTGCTTTTCCCCATTTACTTCAATTTAAGTCTAAATTTTGCAACAAGAAGCTCATGATCTGAGCCACAGTCAGCTCCTGGTTTTGTTTTACTGACTGTATAGAGCTTCTCCATCTTTGACTGCAGAGCATATAGTCAATCTGATTTCTGTGTTGACCATCTCGTGAGGTCCAGAAAAAGATACCTGGAATGAAAACTTTGGGAAAAGCACTTTTATCAGTATCGTCCTCCTCATTTGGATCTATGGAAGTGTTTTTAATGTCTGTAGGGTATTTCTTACATGATGCAAGGATATGTTTTGTGTTCCTGATGGCATTTGGAAATGCAAATTTCATTTCACTGTGTTTACAAATCATTTTTTTTCTCAGTAAACTTGCCATGTGGAAATGCCTCCATATGCTAGATGTTGGTCTCACCAATTTGCTGAAGGGAGGGAAAGAAAAAAAATAAAGTTACTAGATTGCCAGTAAACACTGAACGGGGGTGGAGGGGTACAACAAAAAATTAAATTATGATTTACATAAACATTGTAGTTAAATTGTGGTTCATTTTTCATTGAAGTTCTATACTTTCTCCCCGTCCTTTGAGACCTAGTTAAAAAGACAGAAACAGATGCACCAACTGTACCAACAAGAGGAAGCCCACAAGCGAAGAAAGTACCCCTTAGAAGCAGGAATATATCTTGTTATTTCATTTGACTGTTGTAGTCTCAGTTTGTAATTTAAGGTTTGCTTGTCTTCAGCGCACAAGGATGCTAGTGTTACTACATTATACATAGTCTTATATAAATGACTTTTAAATTGATTTGAGAAAACATTATGGAGAAATAAATAGATGAACAAATTGGATGAAGCATTTTATCTATCAATCTGAAAGAAAATATTCCATAGTCCATTATTCCCATTTTTCTGTTTATTTTGAAAAAATAGAAAAGCTCTGGGGTAAATGTGACCCCCCCTTTTTATTTTCTCCTGGCCTTCACATCTCTGGCTCTGTTACAGTACAGCCTATTGTTTTACAGAGTGGTTTGTTGGCAGTCAAGGAGAAAAGGCCATACTTGGAATATGAACTGAGGTGGAACACCTTTTGGGAGTGGGGCTGTGGTAGAGGAAAGGGATGAGCAGTTGCCTGTCTGTAATAAGAGTTTGTATTAGTCTGTCCATCCATCTGTGTTATGGTGCCCAAACTCTGAAACTTAGACGCTTGGAACTTCGCATGCAAGCCAAGTCAAATGGGTTAAGTACCATATGTCCAACTCTTCTTGAAGGTTTGACAGTAGCAAATGAAGGGCTCTTCCAACCCGTGTAGAACCAGCTCTGTTTGTACTTCATAAAGCTTTGCCAAAATGGTCTGGGGCAGAACACCATTCATTAACTCTAGTGTTGAATATTTCTTCCAACAAATTTAGAGATGAGATGGTATGATGAAGGTGAGGGGCACTTCATAGATTTAGCTAGTTCCTTTTACATAGTCCTTTTCTCTGTGGCAAGTGTTGGAAGAGGTTTCATCTGTTTGCACCAGAGTGAGTTAAGTTCTGGATAGCATGGCACTGCTAATTGCTAAGAAAATAATGACTTCAACACCACCAAGGGAATAAAAACATCTCAATTTTTTACAGGTGGAAGTGCGGTTTGTATCCTAATCTTGAATTCTGTATTTTTGGCTGATACCCCTGGTAAATTCTAGTGGCTGAAACAATATAAACTCTTCCTGAAACTCCAAAGCCCAGATATGTCACTGCTTACTAATAGTGTGGTTCTTGCATGATCGAAACCTGCTTTTTGCCAAGGGATATGATAGTATCTATACGGAGAAAGGCTTCTGTGCATTTAACAGCTGTTCACCCTTTTTGTTATACAGAATAAATGTTATAGGACTACTAAAACAAAACAAAACTCAAAAAAAGATGGAAGGCAATATAAGTTTGTCTATTTTACATGCTGTATCATATTTTAAATCTTTCTACTGGTGCTAGGTTTAACTCTAGTTCTTTCCTGAGGTTTCTGTGCTCAAGCGATAACATTGCAGTACTAGCGATGCTACAGCCTTTAGATTAGACAGCACTAAGGAGTGTAATCATGCTTGTTTTATTTATAAACATATAAGCAGAGCCTATGGGAAACAAGCATAGGCAGCATAGCTGCTAATCCTACATCATCAAGATTTCCCAAGAGAGAGGCTGCATTCCCAGGATACCTTAGTTCTGGTCTACTTCCAGGCAAAACACACTCAACTGCCTTAGTCTCTGCTGTGGCCTTAAATCTCCTCCTTTTTTGCCAGTGTTGACTAAGCATTAATAGCAGACTTACCTTTGCTGGGAAATTGCTTATTTCCAGTTGCTGACTCCCATTCAGTAAATATTAACCAATCATTCCTCCCTATTGCTTATGCAATCATCCTAACAAAGGATAGATACATAGGGAGGGTTCACAGTATATTCTAAACCCCTTGGGAATTCAAACGGTGCCCTGTGATTAAAATTCTGCTGTGCCTGACAGATGATCAGGGATTGCACACCTCCTCCTTCCCGCGCTGCTCCCCTCCACAGTCCTCTTGTGGCACCCAGGGGACTCTTCAGGAACACAGGGTAGGAGATGGCCCCAGGGTTTCAGCAAGCAGGATGGTGGTGGTGGGGAGTTAAGTTGTTGCATGGCTTCAGGTCTTTTTATGATGATGGAAGCTGTTGAAGCCACCTTTCTCAATCCTGCTTTGGACATCTGGGAAATGCCAGTGCTATTCTCCCCCTCCTCTTTGCATGGAGTGGACCTGTCAAAATATAACCAGGCAGGAGACTGTTTTATGGAAGGGGGCTGTTTCCCACTCTTGCAGTATGACCCCCTCGTTTCTTTAAGGGAGATTTGCTGCCGCATCTGTCCTCCAAATGTTGACAATCCTTTCCCAGTGCTAGCAGCAGGCACACTACAAAATGTGGAGGAACCTCTTGTGGGGAGGCTGGCTTTAAAACACATATCTCAAGTTCCTCCTGGGGTTTTGCATCATGTCTTGCCATTTTCCAAGGTGTTTTCCACTTGGGATAATTGCAGAACTATTAGGACAGTTGGGGCTTTTTAGCGCCTCCCCCCAAATTGAGGGGGTATTCCCCAAACAATCTTTTTATGGGTTCTTGGGGTGGGGGTGGGCTTGTGCCTCTGTCTAGATTCTGCCTGCACTTGGCGAAACAAAGAAGCCCAGAGCCACATGAACCTTGTCTCTCAAACCCCTCAAGAGGGCCTTCCATACCCCACATCTTTGAAAAGGAATCTAAAAAAGTTAGCAGTGGGGCTACAGAGTTGTAATTTGGCGTGCATGGTCCATCCATGCAGCTTGGTTGCACTCTTCTTTTCTGGTTGTCCATGTGGAGGTGTTGTTTAAGTATCACTTAGATGAATACATACAGGATAAATTGGATAAATTAAGAATTTAACTGCAAAAATGTGGATAGGTTGATATTAATGTCTTAACCATCACTTGCATTCCTGGAATATAATATTAGTTTTATTGGTAATACTTAAGTTTCTATTCTTCTTTCTGGTCTCCATGCATCACACATATGCTATCTTATTTTTTTAGGTTCATTTTCTACTTGTGATGATTGAGAACTGAATTTGCTTCATTACTTTCAGTAAGAATGAAATGGTTGCATTATCCACTTTTAACTATTGAATGTTGAGTTCTTTAGCACACACATCATCCTTTATCACAAATCTTTAAGCTCTGAAAAAATACAGAATTATTTTTGTTTCTTTAAGTATGGTTTCTGTTATCAGATGTAGAATTCATTCTGGTTATGAGATTAATAGCTCCATAATACCAAATGAGGCCATAGCATATATAATTGTAAAAAGAAAATTCAGTTACTGCTAAAACTTCTTTTAGGGTTTATATGCTTCTTTTCCTTCATGAAAAGTCAGCTATTAGCTTCAAATTGAGCTGTGTTCACAGTTCTGCTTTTATGTTGCACTCAAATAAGGTGATTAAATTTAGAGTGCAGTTTTTTTATGGATTGAAAAAATGGTTCACCATGGAAATTAGATAGTTGATAGCAAATATCACCTAGCTGCTAGGTCCTAGCAGGCTCCTAAAAATATAAAATTGCTGATGCTCTGAAATTGGCTATAGCACCTCATCTAAACGTAGCAGTTATCTTTTTAATAAAAAAGCATTTAATAAGATAAGCCAAGTTTTTTTATTTTACGCTGAGTTCATCTACCTTGACCTTTAAGCATACGAGTCAAACACACAATGCCAGTAAGAGATCAGTCTTAAATAGAGACTTTCTGGGGATGTGCATTTCCCAAGAGGTTAAGGCAATTTGTCTTTGGTTTATGCTTTAATGTTCCAGAGACAAGTAATAATTTTGCTGAAATACACTGCCCTAGAGTGTCTTAGAGTTCTAATTATTCTATTTTTAAGTGCTGACTTATTTAAATTCTTCATATAGTTTAATTGGAATATGAACATACTTTATGATTACAAGTTGGGGTGCAGGGAGAAAGCTTAGGAGACTTTCATATATGAATTTAAAATATGTAGGCCCCGGCCAGGGTGGCAGGGAAGAACCTCAGTTTTGAGAGTTCTGTGCCAACTTTCATTGGTTTGTACAAATTTATAGCACTTACTGTCCTAAGGGTTTGGCAGACTATAATTATTTATTAAACAGAAAAAGATGGCTTGGAAAATGCAGTGGATCCATTAAGATGGATATTTATTTATGTTTCACTTAAAATTGATTCCCCCCACCCCCCATTGTACTTTCTGCATAGTAAGTTATCTGTGGACTTGCAAGCCCATAAAAAGATTCTGGAATGTGCCCTTCCTTTCCCACCATCTTCATTTCTAGACCCTGTGATTACCAGTTCCAGCCTGGTCCTCTCACCATGATCTTGAGTCACACAGAAAGACTCATCACTGATCAGCCCACCCTTTTCTTTTCCCAGCTCTTTGTTTACTTTAAGGTTTGAATCCTGCTTTTGACTAGACCCTACAAAGCAGTCCACAACATTAGTAAAATGTTTTATAAAACATTTTATAAATGTCTTTTATAAACCTCCCAATAAAAACATGTAAAACTGGATGTATAGATGTAAAGCACTTCTTCCCAGCATTTGAGATGAGGTGGGTGATGACTGGAGAAAGTGTGCTACTACAGAAAAGGCTGTTTATGGAACTGACTCTTCCATGAGGTGTCTCAGGCATTCCTCTTGCATTCCTTCTGGTGCTAGATACAAACATTTTACTAGATACAAACATTGGTCCAGACCTTTTAAGTGTGTTTTCTTGTTTTAATGGTCTGCTATTTCTTACTTTGTTGCGATGTTTATTCAGTGATAACAAACTTCTACTGGTTTAAGACCAAAGATAAGGCTATCTCATGTTCTTATTCCCTTTAATGTTTGTTTTAAACTCGGGATTTCATTATTTCATTATAAGCCATAAGCTGCTGAGAGAACTTTGCTGAAAAGAGACAAAGTATTAAATAAATAAAACAAAGTGGCCCCTGAAAACAGGCATGTAGAAGCCTGTGTCTATGTGGGTGTGGGGCAGAAGACAATCTTGCTTGTGCTGAACCATTCTGTTGTGTAGCTGCCACCTTCAGTCTGACCCTGGCTGTGAGAGGGAGGGAAAGATGCACTTTCCTTCAGTCTCATCACCAGTGAATCATTTCTTTCTTTAATGGGACGTTTGGTTACATTAGAACAACAGTTGAGAGGAAAGCACTTTTGCTTGCATTCCGGAGGAAGGAGAATATTTCCTTCAAGAGGCAACCCTTTGTTCTTCACGGGGGCCTTCTGACCTCTTTTTCTTTTCCTTCTTTTATGTATTTATTTAAAATGGACAGGGTAAAAATATTTTAAATAAACATTTAAATATATTTTAAAATATAGTAAATAAATACATGGAAATCATCCCAGGATGACTTGCAATACTAAGAACAACAAATAACATATATAATAACAAATAAAAGAAAAAGAAAAAACCATCGGAAGAAAAGAAAAACTGTCTTGGCTCTTACTGGAAACCCTGAGATGAAGCTGAGATCTAGATGTCAGAACCCATAATATATATATATATATTTAATAGCATCATTAAAGGTGGCAAGAATACACAGAAGAACTATACAAGAAAGAACTTAACGTCCCTGATAACCACGATAGGGTGTTCACTGACCTTGAGCCAGATATCCTGGAATGTGAAGTCAAATGGGCCTTAGGAAGCCTGAGCAACAACAAAGCTAGTGGAGCAAAAATATTCCAGCTGAGCTATTCAAAATCCTAAAAGACGATGCAGTAAAAGTGCTACACTCAATATGCCAGCAAATTAACTCAGTAGTGGCCACAGGATTGGAAAAGGTCAGTTTACATTCTGATCATGACACCCGGTCCTATCACTTCCTGGCAAATAGATGAGGAAGAAATGGAGATAGTGACAGATTTTATTTTCCTGGGCTCCAAGATCACCACAGATGGTGACTGCAGCTAAGAAATTAAATTAAAAGACGCTTGCTCCTTGGGAGGAAAGCTATGGCAAATCTTGACAGCATACTAAAAGTCAGAACAGGACATATTTGAAGTCAGAACAGGACATTTTGGTTAAGCTTCAAATAATATTTTTGAAATAATGAAAGAACAGACCTGTGTTGGAAGTATATACAAGCATACTTTACAAATATACTAGCCATTTGGCCGAATGCTTAGTATAAATAGGGTTTGCTTCTGGTCTTGGTTGCAGCATTGATCTGTTGTGCTGAGTTTTTCTTTCGGTTGTGTAAATCCTGTGCTTTAGCTGTAACCAGGGATTTGGTTGCTAAGAGGTCTTCCAGGGGAAAATAGTCATCCCTCCTTCCACAGGCCCCACTCTGTTGCCTCCAGTCACTGATCCCTTGGTGCGTTCATGGCCTTTGTGCAGTTTCCTCCCTATTCTGAAAGGTTGAACTGTCTATCTTTAAGGCTTGCCTATTTGCAGTAGGAGTTTAAGCTAAAGTTTGCTGGCATTTTGGCTCTTGTCCACCACCGGAATGTAGATCCCAAGATCACCTCTGAAACTGAGTTTAGCTCTCCAGTTGAAAGAGGTGTTCCACCCCTGGTTTCTATGATCTTCTTGGTATCAGTCCTGTGGACTTTTGCTTGATAGTTTCCTTTATCATTGGCTACCACCTTGGTATGAATCCATAGCAAAAAGGTGCAGTTGGGATGTTTGCATTTATAATTTCTCCCAAACTTTAATACTTTTATATTGATATGCCAGTGTATACGGAATGCATCACCTCCTTGCTGGCAGGACCGAATATATATTTTCTTCTTTTCCCTCATGGGGTTGGTGAAATAATTTAATCAAGGCATTTTTGGTCTATAGTTTGCAGGGGTGCGGGGAAAGGGTTAGGGTGAAGAAGAGGCCACATCTGCAGTATTGAGATCAGTGACCGGAAGACACTGTTACAACAGGTGGCATGTGAACTGTTCCAGTGTCTAGCACAGGCATTTAGCACAGATATTTCTTAGGCTCTGTTGTTGAGAGAAACTTGTAAGGCCTCTGTGAAGCTATGAGTTCACCAGCCACGAGGCACTGTGAATTCCTCTCTTCATTCCTTAGATAAGAATGTTTCTTCATTGTGGCCTCTGTGCATCACACATTATGGGTGCTGTGCCTGCGCAGTGCCTGTTGTTGGGAAGATTATACAGCTTTAACAGTTTTTGGCAGGAATCCGTACCCTCCCCCTGTTGTATAAATGAGCAGAGTGTCCGCCATTTCCCCAGTCTTCTTGCGACCGCCATTCACTGTGTCTCGAGCCTTTCGCTTGTCTCTCGTAGCTATATTCTGATAAAGATTTTACTGTGTTTCTCTTGACTTTACAGCTTTGTCTATTCCTTGATCCAAGTTATAACTCATCCAATCCCTTCCCCTTCCCCCTCCAAAAAAACGTATAGTGTTGTTCTTGTTAATTCTTTTCTCATGCGCTGTTCTTCATCTCTCTTCTTCGATGGTGCAGTGGTGGCTTTCTGCAAGTGTTCACAGTGTGGGGCTAAAATGTCTCTGCTTGGGAAAAGGTCACAGGACTGATAAGTGTGGCCATTGCCAGTCCTTTCCCAGACAGGCCTGCAAGAACCAGGAAAACCATCTGCGGAAGATGCTCTGGGACCAGGCTTTGGTCGCCATGAAGAAGGTCTCGGCGGAGACCGCTGCGGCAGGTTCATCTAAGTCTGTTCCTCCTCAACCATCTGAGGGGGATGCAACATCCAAGGAGGAAAAGTGCTCCTCTCACTCTCCTCACAGCGAGCAGCAGGAGAAGAGGAAGCACGTCGGGTCTGACAGGTCCTCTGCAGCCAAGAGACCTAAGGACAAACCCGACAAAGTGTAGTGCAGGCACAAAAAGCATCCCAAGGTGCCCCGCTTGGAATCAATGTCCACTCCACAGCCGGGTTCGAGGTCCCAATTCCCATCTCGATCCCGGCTTTGATTGAACCTACCATTCAGTCAGTCATGCAAGTGACTCCACTGGGGTCTCCACCTCGGATTGTTAATTCTGCTCCATCTAGTCCTGATCATTCTGACCCTGTGGCTAGAGGGTCTGTGTTGGATGGTGAAATCTGAGAATCTCCACCTCAGTCGCGCACTGACCTGCCACCTGTTCGTTCCCCGACACCGATGCCAACATCTCCGGAGGGATCTCCGAGGGCTCCTCAGCGTCCAGCCTCCTTCCCACAGCAACAGGTCGCAGTTCAGCCTTCCAAATGCAGGGTCCCTTTACCACACAGGGAGTTTGATCCATCATGTTTGATCCATAGGACTATAATATGGCTATTATCCAAGGCCTCCAATCCATCCTCATCCTTCCACCCCTCATTTGGTGTTGAGAGATGCGCCATCAACCTCTGCAGCTGCTCTTTCCCGACGTCTGCCTTCACCTGTCGGGTCTTCCTCGAGTCCTCCGTACCACTTGGATTCTGATTCGGATGACTCTCAACAGGCCTCAACGTCACCAGATGCTGTGATCTCAACCCAGGGTCCGGGCTCCCCTGGAGAATCTCATGGCAACTTCGCAGAGCTGCTCTCTAGGATGATGAAGTTATTGGAGATTGATGTCCAACATCAATTTGACTCAAATCAACACAACATCTACGACATAGTCAGGAAAAAGGACTCATCCTCCATCGCTCTGCCCTTCATTACAACTCTGATGGAAGCGATGATGGATACATGGCAGCTCTCCAATTAGCTGTACCCGCTGTCCAGGCAACTTGAGTTGATGTATTAGCTTTGGGAACAAGACATCCCATCCCTTCTCAAGCATCCCAAGCCAAACTCAGTTGTCATCGAGTCATCCCAGGGTTGACAGAACAAAGAGCACTCAACTCTGACAGACAAGGAAGGCAGAAATATCGATATGATGTCTCAGCGTATCTGCACTGCTATGGGACTCGGTCTTCATATCTCCAATTATGAAGCCACCATGGTGAGGTACCAGTACTTCCTCATGCAAAAGATCGAATCCCTTACCTCTAATCTCCCAGACCAACATAGGGCGCTTGCGCGCATGTTCACCCACGAGGCTGCACAGCTTTCCATCCAAGAACTCAAAACGGAGAGACATCATGTCAATTGTGACTCTAGGGCTCTCATCAGTGCCGTTGCCCTTTGTCGCCACACCTGCTTATGCTTGGGTAAGAGACAGGTGGAGAATATGCCCTTCGATGGCACCAGGCTCTTCCATGCCAAGACTGACGACAAGCTCGAGAATATTCACAAGGCTCGCCTTACTGCTTCTCGTATGGAGATGACGTCACAGCATCAACGTAAGTGGCTGTGGCCCCGTTATCAGTACCGCTACCAACCTTATCAATCTTATGTGGGGTGCCAGCAGTTCCAACAGCGTCAGCAGAGGAACCAAAGGGAAAGTGTGACGTAGTACCAACAAACTTGTTGCTGTCCCAACACTGACAAATGTCAGTGTTGAAGGGACACGTGAACCTTTCCTCAATCTTCTAACCTACCTCCCCCTCTTCCTTTTGGGGATTGGCTGTAAAGCTGACTCCCCATCTGGGAGTCCATCACATTTGATAGGTGGGTACTTGCCATCATAGAGCACGGATACAGAATTGAGTTTGACACCGTACTGCCTTCTGGACCAATCCGATATACGGTTGCCTCTCTGGTTCTGCTGGATGAAGTTTCCCAGCTGCTTTGTAAAGGACCAATT
Source organism: Varanus komodoensis (assembly GCF_004798865.1). Taxonomy (NCBI): domain Eukaryota; kingdom Metazoa; phylum Chordata; class Lepidosauria; order Squamata; family Varanidae; genus Varanus; species Varanus komodoensis. The sequence goes on from NW_025335627.1 coordinate 10,980,148, forward strand.
CGAAAACCACCACTCCGAAGGTCTGCATGGTTTCTACTCCAGGTACTTTATGGTACTGAAAAGGGATGGTGGTCTGTGCCCAATATTGGACTTACATGGCATTAATAAAAACACCATATATAAAACATTTGTTGTGAGCTGCCCCGAGGCTTTGTTGCGATGGGGGCGGCATAGAAATGCTATAAATAAATAAATAAAAAAATAAAAAAAAAAACGAAATGACCACACTCCATACTATCCTTCTGTTGCTCAGGAAAGAGAATTGTTTCGCATCCTTAGACTTGAAGGATGCTTATTTCCACATAAGCATCCATCTCGCTCACAGGCGCCTCCTCCGTTCACCGTCGGTACCGACATACTTGAATACAAGGTACTCCCCTTCAGTCCCGCCACAACTCCTAGAGTTTTTACTAAGTGTATGGCTCCCATATACGCCCAACTTAGGCTTGAGGGTACTCATATTTACCCTTACCTCGATGACTGGCTTATTATCTCCTCTTCCAGGGATGGCTTTCTAGATTCCATCAATACAACTTGCTCCCTCCTCGACCGACTTAGACTATGCATTCACGTCAAAAAATCATGCCTTGTTCTTTTCCAGTTCATCAACTTCATTGGTGCTTATCTTAACTCACTACGTACCTGAGCCTTTCTTCCTCGCGACCGAGAAGACAGAGTACTTGCATCTATCCGGTAGATCACCTCTCAGTGGACTGGTCAGCATTATTCATACAGAAAATGCTTGGACATATGGCATCTACAGTTTCTGTCTTCCTAAACGCCAGACTGTGGATGAGACCATTACAACTTTGGTTCAACTGCACCTTCCATCTACAATGCGTTCAACCGCACCGACTACTTCAGCCACCTTTCTCGGTTCTTCACACCCTGTCTTGGTGGATGATAGATACCAACCTCTCTCCTGGAGTTCCATTCCATCCACCACAGCCTACTCTAACTCTATCGACGCTTCCCTGAGTGGTTGGGGAGCCCACTGTGCGACCTTTCAGATGCAGGGTGCTTGGTGTTCATGAGACCACCAGACACATCAGCTATCTGGAACTGCTGGTGGTCTTCAAAGCCCTCCATTATTTGGAGAACATCCTTTGGGACTGCACTGTACAGATTGCATCACACAATATGGGGACCGACAATGAAGAGGGCGACTCTCTCAGCAGACACATGTCAACGACATAGGAGTGGGAACTATACCGTCAAGTTTGCCAACGCCTTTTTCGCCTCTGGGGACCACCAGACATAGACTTGTTTGCAACTCACAACAACTTGGTTTGCACAACATACTGCTCCCGAGTGGGCATCGGCCTGTATTTGATCGGGGATGCACTAATGATCTCTTGGACAAACAGATTCTTCTACACCTTTCTACCAATACCGTTGATAACAAGGACACTATCCAAAATCAGCCAAGATAATTGATGCTCGCAGGATTCTCATAACTCCCTGGTGGCCTCGACAGTCATTGTTTCCCACTCTTCTTCAGCTTTCCAACAACAACTTTCTTCACCTTCCTCGGATTCCACATCTGCTCACTCAACAACACGGTGGCATTCAATATCCAGATCTACACTTTCTCAACCTCTCAGCCTGGCTCGTTAATTGACTCTTTCTTGCCCATTGATACTGACACCTTCGTTGGATTCGACACATACAACATCTCCGGCATTGCTTTCTGTTACTTTTCAGCTCCCTGATACAGTGCTGCCATCAATATCAACATCAATACCAACATCTTTGTTGGATCCAACCAATCTTTACCCTGACGTACAGTTCATTCTCCATAAGACAGCTGCATGCCAATCCTATAATGCTAAATGGAAGTGCTTTACCTCATTTGCTAAAGCTAATAACTTTGCACCTCAGTCTGCTACTATTAAGAACATTTTATAATTTCTACTCTTGTTACACCACGGTGGACATAAACCTTCCTCAAATAAGGTGTACATCACAGCGATCTCACATCACTGCTAGAAGTGCCAGTGAACTGTGCGCTTAATGCGTCAACCTGCCATACCTAAATTTTCACAAAGAGAAAGTCTTTCTTTGCACTGATTCGACCTTTCTGCCCAAGGTTGCTTCCTTTTTTCACGTCAATCAAGATATCGTCCTGCTGACCTACTTTCCTACGCTATCGAAACTGATTCAACGCTCCTTGCATACGCTACACGTTTGACGATGCTTAGCTTTCTATTGATCCTAAACTGAGTCCTTTAGGAAAACCAAATGCCTGTTTGTCAGATATTTGGAGCACAACAAGGGAGCTCCTGTTTGTACCCGAAGGCTCTCGAAATGGATCGAAATTGAACTGTCTTATCGCCTCCCCAAATTGGATCTACGAATCGCTCCTAAGGGACATTCCACAAGAGCTGTCACGGCCTCTTCTGCCCTCTCTGCCGGCATTCCTATGCATGGTATTTGCATTCCTATGCATGGTCTACTCTGTGCACCTTCACGAGACACTACCGCCTAGACAGCAGGGCCAGACAGGACTGTTCTTTCGGCCGTGCAGTTCTTTTTTCCATTCATCAGTGATGACACCGTCCCGCCTCCGGGTGTGCTAAGCTTACTAATCACCCATAATGAAGAAAGGCAGGTTGCTTGCGTGTAACTGTCATTCTTCAAGTGGCCATCTGTGCATGCACAGAACCCGCCCACCAGCCCCACTCGGTGTTGGTGAGTGTGTTTACAAAATAGCCTTATTTGATACATTTGATATAAATAACTGTATACACATGCCTACATTTGTGTATGCCCATCCTGATTTATTTACACGTTTGCATCAATTCTGACAGCTAAGTTCTGTCTTTGACACTTCAGGTCAAATTCGATTTTTTACTTACCTCCACCTGGGGGCGAACAGGTGGTCTTCAGTTGACTGGGGAAATGGCGGGCACTCCGCCCATTTACACTATGTGGGGAGAGGCACAGAGTTCCCACTGAAACCAGTTGGAGCTGCTTAAATTTACCGACAACAGGCACTGCGCAGGCGCATTACCCATAATGTGTGAATGCACAGATGGCCACTCGAAGAACGATGGTTCCAGGTAAGCAACCTGCCTTTACACGCCTTTTTGCTGAAGTTAATTGGGATAACAGCCTTCTCCTTCACCTCCCCTTTCATTGTCTCCCAGGAAGTAGGACTAGTTTGTGAATACCAGCAACCTCTAAAACAGAGGAAGAGAGGAACTGTATTTAAAAATCCATGGCAAATTTGCTGTGCTTTGACTTTCCACTTGGAACTAGGAATGCAGGAAGTGTCCAAATAAGTTGTGCCCCAAGGAACCATGTTTGCCACACAAGGAAGCCCTGTGCTTCCTGGGACACATGTGAGCTGTGCCTTTGCCTTTTTATAATCTGCATCCATATTTTATCTTTTGATAAATTGTATATCTTTGACAGCAGTGGTGTTGTTTCTCTCTTCATATCCTTGAACTATGGAGTGAGGTGGCTTGGCTGGACCAGGCCCCTGGGGTTAAAACAATTTATTTATGCCAATCACCACCCCTCCTCCCCAAGAAATAACTTACGTGTGCCTAGCAAGATCTTTGATTGTTGGAAATGGTCAAGATACTCACTTCAAAGGATGTTAATTTCTCATATAAATGGCTCTAATGGAAGAGAAAAGTGATCAAAGACCTGCATCATATTTCTGTGCCCACATTTTTAAATGCCATGCAATATGCTTGATACATTTCCTGAATAAAGAGTAAGGACTTAATTATGTGTGTGTGTGTGTAAAAATTAAGGATTAATTACATGTATATCATTTTAAATGCTTTATAAATGCATTGGCCCAGCATATGGATTATTATTATTATTATTGTGGAAAGCTCATATACACAAAAGAACAATATTAAACTAATATTTGGTTATTGGTTAAAGAGCCAAATCTTCTAGGTAATGGATACATAAAGAATGTCAGGCTCTTTAGGCAGTTTTGAACTGGAGAAATCGCCTATGACTTAGCAATAAAATTTTCAGTTTTCTACAGTGGGAAACTTGTAGGCAGTACCTGGCACCCCAGTGATCATGATTGCTTATTGCTTTGTCTGAAAGTGATAGATGAAAAAGGAGGAGAGATGCATACAACATTGCATATGTAAAGTCATTAAAAATAAGTACATGACAGTATTTATTATAATACTGTATTACAAATATCTAAAAGTTTCAAAGAATTGACAGCTTTGTTAATTGAAGCAGTAACCTAATACTTTCAATGTCAAACCATGCATGAAGTAACTATATTATATCAAAGTTCATCAATGGAACATCAGAGCAAATATTGCGTATACTTGTAGACATTCCAAATGCAACATCAAGAATAAACCTTGGTCTCATGAAAAGAAGGGCTGTGCACTGTTATCAGAAAAATGTGTGTGATTCGCTTTAAATACTAAGCTTGCAAACATTTTTAAAAGGACATGTTCTGAGTTTATTATTTCAAGTCAACACTTATAAGAAAAGATGGATCAAGAAAACATGAAAATTAGGAAGCTGAACCATGACCACTATGAGGATACAAAAATGGTTCTTCAGTATTAAAGACAGATTGTTTAGATATTAAAATGCTTTTAAATGTATAGACTTGAGGAAAAATGAAATGTATCTTTTAAAAATACCTCAGACTATTTATATGTAGTATAATGTAATAAAAAATAAGGTTTTCTGGATTTTCACTCTTTCAGATTAGAACAATTTTAAAAGGTCTCTAAAATAATACTATGTGGCAGACTTTAGATAAGTGTATTGTAGTAGCACAAGCAACAACAAAAAGCTAGGACTAGGACTATAAACTATTGTAGCAAAAGCTTAACTCTTACTGCTCAGAAGTCTTTGCTTGCTCTAAGGAAAGTCCATTATCTTTTACCTCTTACAAATTTCAGTGCAATCCATATTTATAACACAATGAAAGCAAAAATATAAAGGATTTACAGGCAGCATTGTGGTTCAAGAAGGCTGCAGCTATTAATATATCTATATAATTCTCAGTGATAAATCTATCTGTTTCACCATTGCTATTCTAAGCCACTTTATTAATCTAGGTGGAGGAAGAATGGAAAATGGGTTTTGGAGAAGAAATAGGCTGTTTTGGGAAGGACTAGGATGTCTTTAGTTGGGAGAGGCCCCTGAATGTTCCTCCGCCTTGGTACAATAGTGGGGAAAATCATTATTGTCCTATTATGTTAAATTTGTCCCATTAAATTTGTGCCATTAAGGCCGTTCAGTGCCTGTGTGAGATCTTCAGGCAATAAGGCAATTTCTTCACTTTTTAGCCATTTGAAAACAATTTTGCAAAATGCAACAACCAACCATTTAGTTAATTTATATCCTGCCTTCCCTCCAAGTTGCTTCAGGCAGAGTACAGGGTTAGAATCAAACAAACGACTTGCATTCATGGTTCTTGGTCTATGGCCACCAATTTTTATCAAGTTTAACAGGACTGTGAAGTCATTGTAGGCTTGACTTCTACCTTAGTCATTGCGTTCTCTGAATTGGTAAACATTTTTTTGAACTGTACTGCTTCAAACAGCACATGACCTATTATGTGCTTCTGTATTCCTCTGTACACAAAAATAAAACAAATGATACCATCTTGTATGCAAATAGTATGCCAAGGAAAAGACTAGGCCAGAACTGGCTTTGCTGTTGTTTACGATGTCCTATGTGGAAGGATTTTTAACTTTTACATTTAGTCATTCTTCTGTCTACATTCTGAAGTAGTGCAGACCAGATACAAGTTTACAGTGAAAATGCATGCTTAAATCTTCAGTTCGTCTTCCCAATTTCTTTAGAGCAGTGGAGGCCAGCTTTTGGAAAGTGTGCCACAATTTGTTAAAAGTAATATATAGTCCTCTGGGCTTTAGCAGCATCTCTGCTTTGGTTTTCATTTCAGTATGTTAAGCAAGGAAACAGAGAACATTTGAAGGCAAACAAGCATTTAGGCCTGACTCATACCAATATAATATGGTTGAATATGGAAAAACCTACATTGCTAGTCTCTGGCCATATCAAATAAGGCATACAACTGCATGGTAGATATGGGGATCCTTTTCAACTGAATGTAAAACTCCCTTAGTTGAGACTGACAGATATGTTGTCAATCTTACTGTTTCTGAGAAAGTTTATTACAAAGCATCTATTACATGCATTAAAGCAGATGTGGATTAAGGTAATCCCCCTGGGTTCCTCCTGCGTCTGTACAGTAATTTAAAAATAACAATCTAGTGGCCATTGAGAAGAAAGATTATTTGTCATTCTCTGTGCTGAAAATGTTCACTTCTGTGATAAGCAAAGCTCCAGTTTTACCTCTCCTCTCCCAGAGCTGAACATTTTCTTTTACCAAGAACTACCTTGTAGTGAAAGGCTACAAGGCTTTACAAATATTAAACAAGGCTTTACAAATATTAAGCAAGATCCTTCAGATATGCAAGTCTTATTTCTTAGTGCTAATCTTCTCTCCAGTACTGCACATTTTAATATTTTACCAAGGCTTCTTTGAACCATGAATGTTTAGACCCCAGCATGCTTCTTGTGGCATTCCCTTTTCATCACCAGACCCATTTTCTCATTAGGATGCCCATTACAATGGATATTCCATATTTTTTGACCATGCATCTCTGAAGTAGAAATTAGAAGTAAATGTGCAACAGAAAAAACTCATTAGATGTAGTCTTGACATCTAAAAACAGTTATTTAATGTTTATATTAACAATAAAGGGTTAGTTCAATAGAACAGTGTAATGGCCTAGTTTAGACATCATGCTAAGTGAGGGTTCTGGGAAAAGGCTGGTTTACTGTTGACAAACAACATGCATTAGAGCAGGTGTTGCTTCCATTTGGTTCCTGCTGCAGGTTTATTTATATATGTACAAGCTTTGTTGTTTTATGCAAACCAGGAACTCTGGGTTATCTCTTTCCAAAGAAGCCAGACTCATAAGGCAGCAACAAACAATGGCTTGGAGGAGAAGCTAAGAGGTAGCTTTGGAACCCTTACTGTTACATCTTAACTGGACTGATCATTGTCACTCCTACCACCAATTTATTATCTAGAAACATAGACGCTGAGTGAGTCAGAAGCGGCCTCCCAGGCCATCTAGTCTGACTCCTGAGTCCAGCTGGCTCTGCTCAGAATATTGTGTCTGTGTATTTTCTTAGGTCAGTATATTGTTCGTAACATAAAAATGTAAGAAAAGCCATAATGAATCACTCATGGTCCATCTAGCCTAGCATTCTCTATTCACACAGTGGTGAACCCAGTGTGAAGCAAAACCTGCAAGCAGGAGGTGAGTGTATTGACACTATCCCAGCCAAATTCTCCAGCAACTTGAAGGAGCTTGTAATCAGAACTAGGATTTGTTGAAAGTCTTCTCATTTATTTGTCCAGGTCTCCTTCAAAACCTTCCAAATAGGTGGGCATCTTGTGGAAATGAATTCCATAGCTTAATTATGAAATATGTGAAGACGTGCTTCCTTTTTTCTCTCCTGAATCTCCCATCCCAGTTCCTAGTATAAAGAGAGGGAGAACTATCTCCCTATCCACTCTCTCCACACCGTGAGAAATTTTGTACACTTTTGTCCTGTCTCTGCTTACTAGCTTCCCTCTTTCCCAGTCTGCAGAACGAGTGCTGACAGGCAGTCATGACCACTTGACTGCTGTAATTGACTGGAGTTGTGGGGATGGGAGGGTGTGAAAGGCCTTTCTTTATCACTGGTTAGTAGATAAAGTGGAGGAAAACATAAAAAAGTAGGCCTGGAATTCTTGACTTTTTGCAGTCAATGGCTTTGAAAATGGAAGGTGGCTGTAGCTTTATTACTTGATATTTCTGCTTGATACTTCTTCTTGAGGTAAGAGATAGACCTTGTCCTCTTTCTACAGTGAAATCCGGAAGTTCTGTAAAAGGGCAAACTTAGCATCATAATGTTGCCTGGGACTGTAAACAAGTTATAGAAGCTTACTTTTCCTGCTATTCAAAGAGTTTGGCTATGTATTATGTTCACCACACAAGAGCTTCTTGGGAAATAGACCACAGATTGGTGAGTGGCACTTCCCTCTCTGTGATTCCTTCCAGGTGTTCTTTGCCTATAGTGAAGGATTCTTTAGAAGTGTTAGCAGCTGGGATGTGGGGCTGCTGTCACACGGTAAGTGCAACATGTAGCCCACCTCTAAATCCATTGTAAGATTTCTTTAGTACTTCCTCCTTAGCTGTAGTTCTGCATTGTGCACCTTTCAGTTGCTGCTTTCTGTGTGAAATACTGACTTGCTACCTTCTGCCTTGATCATTATTGATTTATTTTATATAGCACCATCAGTGCACAGAGCACTTCATAGAATGCTGCCCTACGGGCCTTACAGTCTAAAACTGGACCCAAAGGAATTCTGCATGGATTCCAATGTTCATATGATGGAAATGTGTAGGAACAGATGGAAAGCTTATCTGTATCAGGCTATACCCTCTTTGGATGAGCTGAGAGATGTATTAAGTAGCTTGGAAATCAATCTTTATGGTCATGAAACCTCCTCTGAAGTCTAGTTTCTTTGAGATCTACCTTCTCACTGAAGAAATTGCTAATTTGGGACAATAGCAAGGTATATTATGATCCCTTGGCTGAGGAAAACTTCAGCTTGATAGTTGATTCAGTCTATAATACTATGTACTCTCTGACCTCTGAGGAGAAATGCACAGCATTGCAATGTTAATCTCCTTGATTTAGAAATTGACTGCTATAATACATTTAAAGCAAGCAGCAGAAAAAGGGTCAGTGCAGCTGGGAAAGCGGCAGCTCCTCTTTCTTCATTGTTGCTAAAGGAGGATTTGCTTTGGTCAAGGACCTTCCTTTAAAGAAGAATGTGACTAGTATAGTGGGATGTAGAAGGAAACGGGGGAAAGGTTCCTCTGTGTTTTATTTATTCATGGACATAAATATGAAAGCATTAGTCTCCTAGCCAGTAGCTATACTGTGTTAATTTTAAAAGCCACTAACAATGCATGCTCTTGTAATACACTTTTTATCATTAACGCAGAGTTCCATTGTACAGAGCTAGATGGAGCTGTAAGATCTGTCATAAGTGGTTAAAGCCAATATCAAATACACTTGTGGCATCTACCAAAATTCTGCTCACTACAGTTCTAAAAACAGGTTTGGAAAGGAGCAGTATAGTGATGCAATAGACAGGGTAATTCAGCTCCATGATAGGCATGATTTTATATATGTCTTAAAATATATTCCTTTGTATTAGTGTATAATGAATGCAAATTCTTTAACTGAGAAAGATTACACACATAAGCATACATATGCATATATAGGACCACACCAGTGTCCCTTTAGGTAAGTGGAATTGCAGTTCCCCCTCCCCAAATTTCTACAATTATAAGTCTTAGCATTCTATTGCTTATAGGAATGAGACCTGTTAAACTAATAAACTGAAATTTGGCATCCACAATCTACTTGATAAAGATGTCTCTAGGCATATATTAAAGCTCACTTACTTTCTGGTATGCTGTCCTCCCCATCTGGATTTGGGCCTGTAAGACTAAGGAAATGTGTGGGTGCGTAGAGAACACATTGCAAATTTCTGACAATACACAATTTAGAGTTTCATGTTCCTCACTTTGTGACACCATTGACCATGGTGTCCTTCTGGACAGGTAGGCCGGGATGGTAGTTGAGGACACTGCTTTCCTGAGGTTCTATTCCTAGTTGGCTGACTGTGTCTAGAAGGTGGTGCTGCAGGAGAGTTGCTCTGTCCCATGGCGGTTATTCCATGAGGTCCTGCAGGGATTTGTACTATCCCCCAAGCTCTTTAACATTTACGTGAAACTGCTGGAGAGATCATCAGGAGATTTGGGCTGCGTTATCAGCAGTATGCTGGCAATGCTCAGCTCTACCTCTTGTTTACATTGGATCCAGGCAAGGCAATCTCCTTGCTGAACCAGTGTCTGTTCAATAAATGGCTGGATGAGGGCCAGTAAACTGAAACTCAGTCCAGGCAAGACAAAAGTGCTGTTGGGTAAGGACCTGTCTGACAAATTAGATGGCCATTGGCCTGACTTGAAAGGGGTCACAAGGACAGGGTCCACAAGGACCTTCTTAGTGGCTGCTCCCCACCTTTGGAGCAGGCTTCCTAAAGGTATTTGCCTGGTGCCGTCTCTACTTTCATTTCAGCACCAGGCAAAAACCATCCTCTTTTGCAGATTTTTTGAGTCCTGACACTTGATTATAAGTGCTCACTCTGCTCCAGCAGGTTCCCTTCCCCTTCTCCCTGTACTTGTAATGTTGGCTTGTATTTGGATGTTGTTAGCTGTCCAGAGAGCCCTGTTGGGGTATTGAGTGGCATATACATGTGAAAATCAGTCGATCAATAAAATGCAGTATAAGTTCAAATGTGAACCATCAAGTTAAAGAGTTGAGGTAGGTAAGCTGAAGATTTTAAATCATTTAACATACACAAACATTTTCCTCCATTTATGGAAAATTTGGAAAGTTACTTGAGCTTGATTTTTGGTTACTTTAACTTTGCCAGTAACATTGCCAGTCTGGTAAACAGGTTTTCATCAGCATTCAGAGATGAAATTTGAGTCAGGGCTAACTGCTTGTTTTCTTTGAAAATGCTAATCAGATATCTTATTTTGAAATACGTCTCTGTGGGTTGTCTTTCATAATTTCTGATTTGTTGCTATTGTATGCAAACAGTGGAAAGAAACATTATCTCAGAACAATTTTATTTTGGGGAGGTTTCCTTTAGGACTTTTGAATTATTTCAAGCATATCATTCCCACTATATGGTATTCAGAATACCTTAAAAGGACCCAAAGTAAATGGCTTAAAGGTAAAGGTTTCCCCTTGACATTAAGTGCAGTCATGCCTGACTCTAGGGGGCAGTGCTCATCTCCATTTCCTAGCTGAGGGAGCCAGCGTTTGTCCACAGACAGTCTCCATGGTCATGTGGCCGGCATGACTAAACACCAAAGTGCACAGAATGCTGTTACCTGCCCACTGAAGTGGTACCTTTTTATCTACTTGCATTTGCATGCTTTCGAACTGCAAGGTTGGCAGGAGCTGGGACAGAGGGCAGGAGCTCACCCCGTTGTGCAAATTCGAATGGGCCACCTTTCAATCAATCAGCACAGCAGCACAGTGGTTTAAACCACTGCGCCACCTGCAGTCCCTAAAAATAAATGACTTACTAGTTTTTAATATCTATATCTACTGTATATATTTTAATTGTCATTGTTTTAATGTATTTTGTATTCAGTGTTGTAAGCCGCCCCGAGGCCTTGGCAAGGGGCGGCATAGAAATGTTTTAATAAATAAATAAATAAAACCACTAACTACCCAACACCTTTATGAAATCCTGCATATAGTGGAACTATCGCATTACGTAGAAAGCAGTGTGTAAATACAGATTGTGTCTGTGTGTGCATGCATGTCTGTACCCTTTCTGTATGTACATATGCAGCACACATTTGCAAATACTGACCTTGGACCATAATTTACATAGAATAGCTGTTTAAGAATTTCCTTTGCTTTCAGTGGCTTTGTGGGTGGCACAATATAATGTGATGTAGCAGCATTCTAATTCTAGGTGTTCGGTAGGAAAGTGCTAGACAAACTGAACAAAGTGCATTCATTTTTACTCTAATGACCTGCATGATTATCAGTTTTAGATTTCCCAAACATTAAACAGGTGTTATTGAGCTATTGTAGTTTGAAGTTTGCAATAATAACATTTCTTTAAAAAGAAGGGGTTGGAGGCTTTCCTACTGTTAAAGTTATAACAGGTGGAATAATTGCCTGATGCAGAGCTGTTTTTGTTTACATGCACTTGCATGATGTACATGTGAACTCTGAAAATAGGTCAGTTCTACCCTTTACTCTCAAAAGCCAGGTTACATGAAATTCCAGCTTGATATAACTAGTCATCCACTTCAGTTTTACACCTGCTGCTCTTCCTACAGTACCATGTGCATAACCCCCCCCCCAACAAATCTGAATTTTCTGGGGCATCCAGAATAACATACAATGGAATTCCTGGGGGCAGGGTGCGTATTTTTGTGCAAGATAACAGGCCTGGGTGAGCGTCAGTGTGATGCAGTGCTTAAAGAGTTGGGCTAGGATCAAGGAGATCTTGGTTCAAATCCCTTTTAGCCACAATGCTCACTAAGTGACCTTCCATCAGTCATTAATGCTTTGTCTGATCTACCACACAAGCTTGTGAGGCTAAAACATGTTGCTGGGTGGGAGAGAGCCAGAGAGCTCTTAGATAAAGTATGTGATAAAAATGTAAGAATAAATAAAGTATTGGTGGGATAAAACACTTAGCTGATAGAGTTCTAACTTTCTCCTGGATTGACAAAAAGGTGTCTTCTGGTATGAACAAGGAATACACACTCCTTTTCATGATTCAGAGGTGAATTTGATCCTGTGTAGGAATCTACATGCATACACTTCTTTTGAAGTCCCTGGTGGTATCACTGGAACAGGAAGAAAGCAGAAGTTATGTTCACCTGTGCCCAGCCAACTCCTAGGTCTTCCATCTCCTTCGACCATGTGACACAGAATTACTTGGAATGTTCTAGTAAGTGTGTAAAGAAGACTTATTATTCACTGAAACATACAGCTGTTATCTGATTTGTACTCAAGCTACTTTGCCATAGACAGGATATGTTGTTCCTAATGGTTGAGTTTTTTGTTTTGTTTTTCCATGAACCCATAGAGAACAGAAAGATAACTGATGTACTAATTACTTTGGAGCGCAGCAACCACCAGGCAGTTAGTTACATTACAGCAGATGTGTTGAAGTGCCACTGTGCTGTTGTTCTTCTGAATTCTTGAATTAATGGTTTATAATATTTTAGAAATTTCATAAGCAAAATGTTCAATATTCCAAATTTATTATGCTATTTAACACATGTACACTTGGGCGGAGAGCAAAGAAGGGAATCTCCTCTTTCTGAGCTGTGGTGTCATTGCTGCTGCCTGAGCAAGGTTTTATTTTACTTATCATTTGACTTGTTCTTCTGCCAACACTGGTGCTCAAGGTGGCCAACAATAATAAATTACAGAGTAAAAACAGCATCTTAATTAAAACATAATATAAAACCAAATCAATTAAAAACTCAATTTAAAAAGTTGTAAGCCAAATAATTGTGCTCTGGAATATTTCCATCAGTTGCATAATTAAGACATAGTAAAATTGTTTATTTGGAACTTTTTGTACTGCCCCTTACAATGCAACCTTATATATGGGTATGTTCATAATGGATTTGATCCACTGGTGCTAGTAGTGCTAGAATGATATATTCTTTGTGCATGCTCTGTACAGCAATGACAGCTAGTAAGCGTAGGGCAAGACATTTACGACACACTGATGATTTAAAAGAAACCCATGGGAAATTGAAAGGGGAGAAAGGATTACTTGCATACAGGCCTTCCTTACTTAAGGTGGAGACAAATTTGACTGTTAACCCATGGCATCTTTTGATTTGTTCACATTAAATGGAAACACGTTGCTAGTAACCAGTGGCTGCATAGGTAAAGAGCAGCCTCTGCACACCTGCTATTCATGCAGTATCTGATGAAATGTCAAGTGCATCCTCTTACTCTGTGGGATCATTTTCAGTTTTTGGTGCCTAAGGCTGGCATCTGTATGACTCACCCCATGCTCTCCTGACCCTTGCCCTTCATGGCTTACTTGAGCTGGTCACTGGAGACTAACCAGATGGATCAGGGACAGGTGAATGCATCACTGTGTGATGGTGTGGTCCCTGCTGCCTTGAAGCAGGCAGTTCATGACCAGTCCTGGAAAAATCGCTCCATGGATCCAAAGATCCGTGCCCACTATTATCTGCTCACAAATTACCCTGAGAAATTTCTTGAGAGAGTGGTGATATCTCAGCTGTAGGTGCTTTTGAATGAAATTGACTGTCTAGATGCAGGCCCAGTTTTGCAACAGAACCGGCCTCTGGCCCCTGAGGGATGATGATCCTTGGGAGGTGGGATACAACCTTATTGCTACCACATGATCTCTCAGAAGCTTTTTATGCCATTGACCATGGCATCTTCCTGGACTGTCTCTGAGTTGAGAGCTGGGGGTACCTCTGATCAGTGAACCAATGTGTCCTCCTGGGGATGGTTGGACTGCACCTTTGCCTCATGGCAGCTCGACTGTGGCATGCCACAGGGTACTGTCATTTCCTCAGTGTTAATGAATAACCACGTGAAGCCATTGGAAGTGACCAACAGAAGATGTGGGGTCACCACAAACTATATTTTCTGTGATATTTGGATCAGGAGCAGCCATGAACGTTATGAACTGGTGTCCAGATGCTGTTATGGCTTGAGCATAAACTGAAACGGAGGTGGAGACACGAAAGGTTGGCAGTTCTCAGTTCCTGGAGTTGGGCCATTGTTCTGTTCTGCATGGGCTGTACTCCCTCTGAAGGAAGAGGAATAGCATATTGGAGTGCCCCTGGATCCATCTTTGTCATGGAAGCCCTGGTGACCTGGGTAGCCTGGAGCAGCTACTACCAGCTTCATTTGGTGACTGTGCCTGCCTAGGACAATCTGGCCATGGCAATTCATAAACCAGTGACCTCATGGTTATGCTACTGTAATGAATGTATGCAGAGCTGCGCATAGGCCTGGTTCAGAAGCTGTAGCTTGGGTGCTCCCTAGGACACCCAGCTATCCTGTCTTAAAAAAACTGCACTGGCTGCCTATCCATTGTATGTTGTTGTCATACAAAACCCTAAACAACTTAGGGTCAGGATATCTAGCAGATTGCCTTTCCTTATCTAACCATTAAACTTGTCAGAGGAGGCCTTACTGAGTGTTTCAAAAATTATGGACTTGTTGCCATTTAATATCTCAGTGGTGAGATTTCTCAGCAGCAGCACCCACCAAGCAGGATTAAAAAAGCCCTCACACAGTTCAAGAGGCAGAAAATTCAGCATTTTTGAATATCTCCTGAGGAGGCACCTGTTTACCCAGTTCTATTATTTTTATTATTGTGGAGCTGTTTTAAATCTGTATTTCAATTGTGACTTTATTTATGGAAGCCAACTGGGGAATTTATGAAATATATAAGTTGCATAGAAATTATAGAAACACATAAAATTGGGAGGAATGAGGAAGCAAAGGTTTTTACTTCTTCCAGTGCTTTATGCTAGTATAAAGTCCATAGCTGTTCATTGAAATGGTGTGTGTCTGCGTGATTTTTTTGGATTGTTTATACCTCCCAGAGAGCTTTGAATGTGGTATGGTATAGAAATGCTGCTGCTGCTGCTGCTGCTGCTGCTGCTAATATAATAATAATAATAATAATTCCATTACACAGGTTTCTTTTGGCCTTGGAATTTCTGTTGCCTCCTGGTTTCCAAAATTTACTTTGCAGGCATGAGGATGAAGTGGACTCTAAATGATCACAGAGATTTACAGCTTCTCAAAAAAGTTCAGAAAGCCAAGCTGTGGTTTAATTGCAGTCCTCTGTCTACTAATAAAAATAATTCCTTCATCTAAATATGAGTCTTTGCTCTTCTCTTCACAGCTTTTTGCAAAGAAATCTAAAGAAGTTAAGTCTCCTCCTTTTAGAAACTGAATTTATACTCAAGAAATGGCTTGGGTTAAGTTATCTGATCCAGAAATTTTGCATGTTACACAAATATCTGCAGGAAAAGTCAAGCAAGATTACTTTCTTTTATGTGGGCAATTTAACCAAAATATAGAATGTTAATTCAGCCCCAGGTACTCCACTTCCCATTGTGTAATTTAAACTTCATTTATTAAAGGAGGAAAATATTGTGTGTATATAGACCCAGCTCACTTATAGTACTACATTGTGGGGCCTAGAGATGAAACTTTTTGCAGTAAGTTAATGTATGGTAAAAGGATCAAAGAATAAAATGTTTGTGATGGTGATCATCCTAGACTAGTGATGGCGAACCTTTTAGAGACTGAGTGCCCAAACTGTAACCCAAAACCCACTTATTTATGGCAAAGTGCCAACACTGCAATAAAACCTGAATACTGAGGTTTTAGTTTAGAAGAAACAACTCATACATTAACATCTTTTGTCTTAAAAGAAAAACACAATAACAGAGCTTTCAATGATACAGCTTTTTATTGAAAGGTAAAAATTTGCATTTGGAGTGCTTTTGCACAATTAATGTGATCTTTGCTGTTATATGCATTCTGACAATTTGTCAAATCTTGGCTCAAATATGCCAGGGGACATCACAACGTTAAAAGAACCTCAGTCTCTTAATTAGAACATCTCTTTGCTAAATCTTAGATATTAAATTTCATTTTTCATAAGAGAACTCAAAAGCTGAAATCTTGTGTTAATAAAAATGAATATATTAAAATTCACAGCCAGTCCAAGCAAATATGTGTACATGTATATGTATCCTTGGCAGAGCACTGACTGGCCATGTGAAAGCTCAGACAAGTCGTGGCTAATGAGTTGCAGCTCATGACATCATCACCTGGTGCTGCTACTCCTTTCTGAGCATGCGCATGGCCCTGATGTGCGCTGTTATCCTATGCTTGGCTGCTGAGGTGATGCTGGGGCGACTTGGCTTGCATGCCGACAGAGAGGGCTCACTGCAGCATGCGTGCCATAGGTTCACCACCACTGTCCTAGACCATACCTAGAGCATGGGTGGGCCACAAGAGAGGTCCAAGGACCCTTAATTGCCCATTGGTTTTATGGATGCTGGTGGTCCATGGAGTGAATCCTCAAAAGTTTTATTAAAGTGAGAAAAACACTTGTTTGTTGCCAATTTTTTGCAGCAAATGCTCTGCCATGCTACAGAGCTACACATTTTCCCTCCCTTTTGATAAGATCTGGAAAATGTCCCTCTGACTGACCCAATGCCATGCATTTTTGTGTTTCCATTCTTTCTCTTCCTAAGATGAGGGGTAGGGGTCACAATATGAAGACCTATGACATTCTAAGGGATGGTGGGTGACATTTATTTCCACCTTGTTTTGATATGATGTGATTCTATTGTTGCTGATTCTGCAGCACTTAATGTGACAGAACATGGTGAAAACAGGATGTTTCCTATGATGCCAAAAACAAACCCCTACCATCCTTTTTGTTCCATAAATGTTTGGCATTAAAATTTGTTTTGCAGGACAGAGATGATCACTATTAAGGAGCCATACGCCGTTTTTGTAATACACCTACACATACATATATACATACAGATTATGTCCCATGCTTTTAATGTAAATATATGTTGCTAGCTAAGCAAGCAGGGTAGTTGTTAAAAAGTTCAACAAAAATAGAAATAAATTAATGATAAAATAAGGTATATAGACACAGGGTTGTGTCCAGTCGCGTGCTTCAACTTCAACTAGCAGAGTACGTACCACTGGGAGACTGAATTCCTTCTTTCCCCTGGAGCTTCACCCCATCTCCTGCAGGGTCATGAAGGGCTTTCTGATGCAGGTTTGCAGTGTGGGGCTGCAGTGGGGAGGAGAGGGGGAATCCCATTGTATGAGGGAGACACCCACTGGTGTAATGCTGAACTTAGCACACAGCAAACAAAAGCTGCAACAGTTCAATTATATAGACCTGGACTTGGTAGCTGTGGCCTTCCTGATGTTTTGGGCCACAACTCTCATCATCACTAACCAATATAGTCAAAGTGAGGGATAGTGAAAGTTGGAGGTCAAAACATCAGAGAGCCCCAAGTTGCCCACACCTGAAATAGAAAAAAAATAAAAAACTGCTTCAAGTTTAAAAATGCTAAAATAAAACTTTTTTTTGCTTGATATTAAAATGATAGTAGCCTTCCTCCCTGCTTGACCTTTCTATGGAGCACACATTTCAGATTAAAGGTTTTTTTGTTTCTGCATTCTTTAAATGTACTGCTCTGTCTGAATAATATGCCAAGTTCAAATTTCCACTGAATTTTCCAGTTTATTTTGGCATTGTAGGTCAGATTTGCTCTTGCTGCTCCCCTCCACTCAGTCCTTAATATGTGAAGGAATAAATTAATTGATTTATACTGGAGAAGAACGTTCTGTGTGCAGATGTATTCTATTGGATAGGAGGAAAGGGTGTAGTATTTCTTTGAACTAGATTGCCAATTGAAGAGTAAAGCATAAAGGGGTATCTTAGACTTGTGGTGTTGGTGTTAAAAAACATTGATTGTATTCTCAAACTTGGCATCTTACGTAATATAGCTCACTTTAGCAGGGCATCCAGAAACTCAAGTGGTGGCACCTGCAGCTGGTGAATATTACTAGCAATTTAAATAATTCTCGTGTTATCTAGCACCTGTTTGATTATGAGGCTCTAAGCATGCATTAAAAGAGACTGGTTGTGGAGGACTGGTTTGCTTCTTTTTGAATCCTTGTTCTTATCTCCCTCTGATGCTACGCAAATAGTTTTACTGGAGTGTCTGACAGAGAAACTGGATTTGCTGGCAATTTTTCTACCTGTCTTCAGAAGCTGCATGTGATAGTATCCTAGGCACTTTACTAATAAGGTAAATGGTGCTGTTCATGAATACTGTCAGAAAATAATTTTCTCTTTATAGCTAGAGGTTTGTAGAAAAGTAGTAGTTAAATGGATCATGTCACATAGATTTTTTAAACAAGTAGTTCCTATCTGTAGAAAAAGGATCATTGGAAATGTCACTTGAATATTTAAATTAGTCAATAGAAATGTTATTGCCTTGGGTTTCGTCTGTGAATCAGTCCCATTATAAGTCAGCAGCTTTTTCCAATTTCTGCAGTTTGAAACAGGATTGTGGGAAGGGGGTGGTGGTAGGAGTTGAAGGGCACAGTCCTGTGTGCTTTGAGATAGGAAAATGTCCCAATATGCCTCAGCCAGGACTGTGCATTAAGATATTTTGACAAAAGACAAAAAAATGAGGCAGCAGCCTCCATTAGAAACGTATAAACAAGTGATTGTTTTGTAGTGCTTTTCTCTTCTATGACCTCCACCCTGCCCCCAACTGGTGTTTTGGAAAAGCTGTCAAAACTAAACGTACTCAGTTATATGGTAGGGGCGTCTGTCTGCTTGTTATAGCAAAGGTAACCTTTCGTGTCAAAGGTTGTCCTCCATATCAAAAACTGTCAGAAGCTGTGGGCTTCATTTGCTGAATCACCTGTCTGGATGCTCTTTGTTGGGTCACCTGGTCCAAGTGGCATGGCTTGCTGGGGGAGGGAAGAACCTTCAAATAACTATGGGCTGTTGCTGGGATATTTGAAGGTTGTTTCTCCCTTCAGCAAATCATGCTACCAGGGTTTGGGTGAGATGACAAGCTGTGCCCAGGTGAGTGTGCTTGGCATGTGCTGCACCTTAAGTAAGTAACTGTGGCTTGTTTAGCCCACAACAGTTGTCGCAAGGCAGGTCAATGAATCTTACAGATGATATGGGGACAAGTGAGGAAGTGCAATGGCCTTATCTAAGAGTCTGAGGTATTTGTTGTTCCCTGCAAGGAGTAACAAAGGTGCCCTATGGTTTGTTATAAAGTAATGGATAGCTTTCCATTACTTCCAAACTTCTTGTTTTTCAGTTATACCTCAGCTCCCCAGGGAGGTGTGCCTGGCTTCAACATTTACATTCAGTGCCAAGTCAGAACCTTTTTATTCTCCTGTATTCTAACTGTTGATTAGAGATGTATATATAGGTTTTTATTTTATATCGGTTTTTATTATAATAATTGGTTGCAGTGGTGTAATGCATTATTATTTATTCTGAGTTATAGTTCATCTTGGTTTTTCTGATATTCTTATATAGGTTTTTGGAAACTTGTTATGTTATTCTAATGTTTAGCTATTTGTAAACTGTTCCAAGAGCAATGTACTGAGGGAATGGTATATAAAATATTAAAATAAATAATAAATTTAGTAAAATTGTCAATAATTAGAAAAACTTGGACCTGCAAGAAAACACTGCACTATGAAGTGTTCCTGTTCAGAGTTCCATGCCCATTATAAAGCCAGTGGTAACATTTTTAGTTTACTCCATTCTCTTTACACTGGTTTTGCCTCCCTCCCTCCACACACATTCAGCGTTCTGTGGCCACTGAGAGCACTGAAACCCCAGTGGGCTGCTTCAGTTGTGCGCGCCTTTTTGTTACCTTAGTTCTCCCTGCACCCTCGTTAATTGTTTTCCATTCTTGTAGATTGCCTCCACCACTCTGCCTGGCTGGGGAGTATTGAGAATTATAGTACATTTCTATGTCTAATCAGGCCTAGGATTTTGCCTTTAGTAGCTGCATTTTTTGGACTAACTGCCATTTCCAAAGAGTCTTGAAAGGCATTCCCATGTACAATGCATTACAGCAATCTTAAGTTGCAATGCTATGTTGCTATAACTTCAATAACTGTGGTTATCTCTCTCTAGAAAGAATTGCAGTTGATAATTATCTTAAAATATTCTGCTCTGTTAAATGCATTTTGTATGGCACACCACTGTGAATATGAGACTCAAATTTTTAAATGGCATTATTTACAAAACAAGTACATGTGCATTGTAGAGGTACAAATAACATGCATCTGATGGATAGATCTGCTTCATGCTTCTGTTACATTGTGGAGACATTTTGATTTGATGAAGATGATGTTGTGACCAAACCATCATGTTAGAATGAGTAGGAACAGAATGTAGCTTTAAATTTAATTTGTATGCTGTTTGATCAACATTAATGTCACAGTATAGCATTAGCATGGTCTCCTTTATCCCACTGTCAGATATTTTTTTTGTTTGTTACTTGGGCCAGTTTACTTATGGTTTGTTTGAACTATGTTGTGAAGGAAATGGGAATCAATGAACAAGCATGGTGATTCTTTCTGCTCAGTTTCTCGCACCACAGCCCTTACCTGGATTGATGTCCACAATATTTGAATCAGGTATCATGGGGATTAGCGTTGAATCTCATTGTCTCGCTTGTGAAGACACTTTTTAAAATGTTGTTCAGTATCCTGTCTAATAATATTTCTGAAGTATATAGACAGGTGACCATCAACTGTAGAGCAGAATTGCCTGCTGTTGCCTGCTTGAGTTGGTCTTTGATATGAACCAGTTTTAGCTTTTCTCTTCTGCAAATGCAAAGCAGTTGGCTAGGTGCCAGATATCTCCCAGGTTGAGAGTTAGTTCTGCAGGGCTTCAGTTTCTGCCTTTTCATGTAGTTTGCCTTTATATGAGTAATGTTCAGCTAATAATCTGCCCATGATAGGAGTTGGATTACACCTTGCATTTGGGTGGGGATTAGAGAGGGAGAGTACTTATGGGCTTGGTTGTGATGACAGTCTTGTTTTGAGACTGACTCTAATTAGGGATAAACCATGGTGGTTAGTTGAAAGGAAAAAAAATGTAAGCTGCCGTAGTGGCCTCCCCTGTCATTTAGCTGGGAGAGAGTTGAGAGGGAATATGCAAGCATAAAATTTACTGTATTTTGTTCATGTGGTACTAAAACAATGGTTTAACATTATATTCTACATATGTCCAGACAGTCAGCAGATAACTATCTCAATGAAAGCAAAGATCTCATGGTTGAGTCACCTAAGTCCTCTTCTCAAAGAGTGAATAGTTGCTTGACATCACAAATCTTTGTTCATGCATATTGTACATACTGTGGAGTCTTTATAATGGCAACTAGTAGGTTGGGAAGCTGGTCCATGAGATTAGCTACCACATGTATTCAAAGTGAAGCCAGGGAACACGAAAGAATAATGTCTGTTTGCATTCAGGGTAAAAAGAAAGCTTAACTTAGAAGGTAAATAGCTTTGACTCTTGGAAGCTTTAACATTTGAACTGCTTATAAAATTGTATATAACACATAAATGTGTGCTTCTGTCACAAGTAGCATGTTGATCAGCAGGCCAACCCTAACCCTGTCCAGAAGGTTAGGTGGAGGACTGAATTCTGGGCCTTCTGAGATGTATGTTTGCCTGTGTGTGTGTTGCTGCAGAAATTGGTCCATTTGGATTCTTGATTTTGCAGCAACTGTACTATGGCTGAATACTTCCAGGGGAAAATATTCTGGCTGCATTACTTCTTCTCAAGTTACAAATCTTCTGTCCCAAGACACCATGATTTTGTGGTCTTGAGTAATTGGGGAACAAGCATGCATCTAGTTCAGTGTCTGTTTTTTCAAGTATAGACAGTGCGCGCATGGCAAGCTATGGCGGGCCAGATAAATGGGCTTGGTGGGCTGGATTCAGCCCACGGGCCGTAGTTTGAGGACCCATGATCTAAATACTGGGTTCCTCTGCCATATGGGGGCTTTGATCCGTCTCGGTCCTGTCCATGGGACTATTACCTGCCCTATGGCTACTATCCAAGGTCATCCGTCATCATCACTCCACTCATCGTTTGGCACTGAGAGGTGCCCCATTGACTTCTGCGGCTGCTCTTTCTCAACCATTTTACAATTCCTGCTTTCTCTCCACCAAGATGGACTTAAACCCTCCTCTATTAAGGTGTACATCGCAGCAATCTCGCATCATTGTGGCTGCATCTCGGGTTCCTTGGTATTCTCTCATTTCCTTATCAGTTGCTTCGGGAGAGGACCACAAAATCTCTAACCACCGATCCGATCAGTAGTACCAATGTGGAGCCTTTGTGTTGTCCTTCAAGTCTCACTAAGCCTCCTTTCGAACCACTGGCCATGACCGATCTATGCCTTCTCTTCTGGAAAATGGCATTCCTAATAGTTATTACTTCAGCTAGAAGGGCTAGTGAACTGTGCACTCTACGTGTCGACCCTCCATAGCTGAACTTTCACAAAGAGAAAGTCGTTCTTTGCACTGATCTGACCTTTCTTCTGAAGGTTGCTTCTCCTTTCCATATCAATCAAGATATCATCCTACCGACCTACTTTCCTATACCTTTGACACTGATCGAACATTAGTTACATACACTAGACTTTCAACGTTGCTTAGCTTTCTATCAATCCTGAACTTTGTCCTTTAGGAAAACTAAATGCCTTTTTGTC
The DNA here is from genome assembly GCF_004798865.1 of Varanus komodoensis. Classification (NCBI taxonomy): domain Eukaryota; kingdom Metazoa; phylum Chordata; class Lepidosauria; order Squamata; family Varanidae; genus Varanus; species Varanus komodoensis. The sequence goes on from NW_025335627.1 coordinate 11,003,127, forward strand.
AAATACTCAGATCATGACAAAGGGTCCCCAGTTACGACCCAGAGTCTTTCCAAATGGATTGTAGAAACAATTGAACTGTCTTATCGTCTGTCCAAACTGGATTTACCTGTCACGCCTAAAGGACACTCTACAAGGGCTGTTGCGGCGGCCTCTGCCCTTTCTGCTGGCATTCTTATGGACAACATCTGCAGGGTGGCTACATGGTCTACTGTGTGTACCTTCACGAGACACTACCACCTAGATGTCAGGGCCAGACAGGACTGCTCCTTTGTGCAGTTCTCCGTTCTTCAGTGACGACACCATCCTGCCTCTGGGTGTGCTAAGCTTACTAATCACCTATAATGTTTGATGCACAGAGGCCACAATGAAGAAAGGCAGGTTGCTTACCTGTAACTGTCGTTCTTTGAGTGGCCGTCTGTGCATTCACACAACCAGCCCACTGGCCCCACTCAGTGTAGGTGACTGGGTTGACAGGAATTGCCTGTATTATATATATGTGTATATCCTGCTTACTGTGTATACATGCTCACACATAAGCATATCTACCTTGCTGTTTTTTGACAGCTAATTCCTATCTATCACTTCCTGACGAATTTGATCGACTGAAATCCACCTGGGGGCGAACGGACAGTCTACAATAGACTGGGGAAATGGTGGGCGCTCCGCCCATTTATACTATGTGATGGAGGGCACAGAGTTCCTGCCAAAACTGTTAAAGCTGCTTAATCTTCCTGGCAACAGGCACTGCGCAGGCGCAGCACAGTTCTATTTCTTTTTCAATTATTTAGCATTAGGCTATATATACATACAATATTTAATTTTTTTGGTAAATGCATTTCATTAATCCATCACAATGTGAGGTTTCTGTGAGTGTATTGGGCTGTTTTTCTATCTAGAAGATATTGTCACAGATGCTTGGCTTTACAGTTCTCAAAATTGTGAATTTGCATCTGCAGAGATCACATGTCTGTTCTTCACAGCAAAAAAATCATAAAATAAACATTCAGGATTGAGAAAAAGACCTCAATCTCATTGTTCCTTTGCAAATCTATGTACACAGAATTGACCCCTTACCTCTTAAGTGCTAAGTTTCAAAAGAATCAGTGAATAGAAGAAATTTGTTGGGAGCGGAATAGATCTGCAGGAGAAGTTAAGTACAAGGAGGGTGGGGCCAGCAGTAAACATGAAGTAAACCCATGAAGTAAAGCAAGCAGTAAACATTTTGGGCAGAATACTCTGCAAGTCTTTTATAGCCTGAGATTTATCATATCACTCTTTCCCTGGAGTAGAAAAACCTATAATGGCAGCATACTGTAAAAATGACCTAGCCTGGGAATATTTTAATAAAGTTCCTCTACCTATGGGTAAGGCAGGCATGTATGCAAATTATATTGATAACCATCTAGTCTTACTAACTTGTGATTTAACCTGTGATTTAAATCAATTTGATTTAAATAAAATCCATCCTAGCTAAGAGGGGTCTAGCTTAAGGACTACCTCTTTCCTTTGATATCCACAAAGAACTTGCAACTGGCTATATGATGACATATCGCAGAGACTTTCAAAATGGATCGCTCAAACCATTGTATTGGTGTATCAACTTGCTAAGATAGACTTACCTATCATTCTGAGGGGTCACTCCACGAGAGCAGTAGCAGCTTCTTTTGCTTTTGCTGTGGGAATTCCGATCCAAGACGTCTGTAAGGCTGCAACTTGGGCTGCTCCGTGCACTTTCACCAGGCATTACCGCCTTGATGTGTGTGCCAGATAGGACTGTTCCTTCGGTAGGGCTGTCCTCTGAGCCGTCCTTCAATGACGACACCTCCCTCCTTTGAGTCTGGTAAGCTTGCTGCTCACTCATATGTGTGATGCACAGAGGCCACGACGAAGAAAAGCAGGTTGCTTACCTGTAATTGATGTTCTTCGAGTGGCCATCTGTGCATTCACACAACCCACCCGCTGGCCCCACTCGGTGTCGGTGAGTGGATTTTCTCACCGGTATCATACCTTAATATTCATGGTACCTAACAAACTTGTTATAATATATTTCTCTCCCACAAGGGGGCGAACGATCGATCTTTCAAAGACTGGGGAAAATGGCGGACACTCCGCTCTGTATATAGTATGGAGGGGGATGGGAGCGGAGTTTTCCTGCCAAAAACCCGTTAGCTTTCAATCTTCCGGCCAAAGGCACTGCGCAGGCGCAGCACCCATATGTGTGAATGCACAGACGGCCACTCCAAGAACATCAGTTACAGGTAAGCAACCTGCTTGTATTCAAAGTGGCAGTCTTCAGTAGTATCGGGAAGATAGTGATTTTAAATGTTATAAAATGTGCTGTTAAGAAGCAAATAGAAGGCAGAAGAAAAATTGTCTTGCATCACCATCTCAAATAAGTGCCTAAGACATGACTTTTCATTCTTAGTAAATATCTTGTACTGTAAACATCCAGAAATGTTCTGTTCCATCTGCAGCACAATGATTTAAAATATGTAAGTAGAGCTCTGTCAAGAACTGGCATTTTTAAACTCTTCAGATATTTTTCAAATATACCAGTGCTTAATACTTGCTCATTTTTAATTAAAATGAAAAGAGCAATACCTATTGTTGTTCTTACATCCATGCTTTTAGGCCCTCCCAATTCCATTGTGCAGACTGTCCCTGCTGCTTGTGCAATGGTGATTTAGCACTTTCACAACATCTTGGAATGAATGGAAAAGCTCCACTGTTGAGCTGACATCTAGAGGAAAACGCTTTGGTCCTTTGATGACCTCCCCTAGGAGGCACAAAATCTCTGCGTAAAAGTCCAGTGGGGCAAAAGTCCCCTGTTGGATTCTGCCCGAAGCTAGCAGTTAAGAAAAGACTATCTGGTGTCTAAAAACCACAACCCCCCTCAAATCCATATTTCTAGATTCCCATACTATTTTAATATCCCCATGTTTCATTGAGGTTTGACTGAGAATTTTGTCGGACGTTAATGGCTGAGCATCTCTCTAGCCTGTACGAGAAAGAAAGTGATCAAGTGCTCTGTGGATAACAAACCAAGGGAACATGTCTGTAAATTATAAATATTGAATGAAAACTGTTTTGTGACTTCCATTTTGTTAAAGTTGATTGTCACCACAATTCCAGGTTTCTGAGGCTGTAGTTGTACTTGTGTTTCTTCAAACAAGGAATGTTCTGGTTGGTTGGCAGTCTTAAGAAGATAACTTTTTGGGATTTACTGGAAACTGATCTTCCTTAAGTTGAAAGGGAGAGGAGAAATAGAATGTGCAACCAACGTTGGCTGTCAGGCACATTATGATACCCATATCGCTGCCATACAGGATCTTGATAGAGCTTTTTCTCTTGTGCTGGCATGTAATGTTAGAGACATGCCAGCTGGAAGTTGCTTTGACTAGGATGGACAGTTCAGTAGCACTGACTGTGTTGAACAATTCTGTTTATGAGCTAGGTGTTTAATGTAGCAATCTTCTTTTGTCTTAAAAGCTGATACTGCTCATCAAAATAAAAAAACAGGATATGCATTTGTATTAGTAACTCATAAAGGGCCAATCTAATGAGATTTTTAAATCAAGAAATTAGTCTGAAATTAAATACAAAAAATATTGTTCTCTCATTTGGTCATGTGCAGTATGTTGAATCTTACAGGCCTTTTATTTACTTAGCCTGATTGACAGGATTATAAATGAAAGCTGTGTGTGGAAGCCTCTAATTTTTCATAAGTAAATGAATTAATTTATCATAGCTGCACTCTGTTATTGCCGTCTGTGTGCCAGACTGGCCAGCTCCTTTTATTTCCTCCATTCTACCTTCTAAATACTGAATCCATGTCATTGTGTTTGACAGCTTTCCGATTCCCCTGTCACATGCAATTTGGTACTAATCACATTTCCTTTGCTTAGTGTCAATGATACAGACCATGCATAATATTCCTCTGCCGTCCACTCACTTATGTGCCACACAGCTGAAATGTCTTGGGCATTAATCTGATGGAGCTGCTGCATTGAAATGCAAAATTGACGCCTGAACAGTAAGATAATGTGGTGTGGCAGATGTGCAATAGATAAGTGAGGTTCAACTAGTGATCTTTACTAAGCTCGGCTGCATTTTATTTATCAGTTTACTGAATACCTCCTTTAAAAATGGAAACTGTAATCAGTGCTGGTTCATTAGCTTTTCATTGTTGATGATCGAATTCTTTCTGTGTGGTCAAAACATGAAAGAATTCACTTTTGACTCATTTTTTGAAGCATATGCAATTGTTAAAACATATTGCCTCAGTTTGCTACAAACATTTTCTCTGTGGGCTGACAGTGTAGTCTTACTTTAAAATAAGATCAATGTATATTTAACACCTTAAATAAAAATATTTTTCACTCTTGAATTACTGTGCAATTTTCTTCCTATGACGATTGTGTTTTTAAAAGATTGCTGTACATTAATATTAAAAAGCTCTCTAAATATTGGTGCCCTGCAGGAGTTTTAGTACAATATTGTGGATGTCCTTTATCTGTTGCATTCTTTAAGAATGTTTCCTGGGAAGGTGAATAACCATTTGTTTAATATATATATCCTCAAAAGAGCTATGTACACTTTTCAATCATATTTCTCACTACAAAAAGAAATGCAGTCTATCTGGGATTTTAAGTGGTATCTTGAAGCATGGCTGGCTTTAGGGTATACTGGAAAAATTAGCAGGAAATGATGGAAATATGAACTACTTTAAAGTATGCAAAGTTTTTATAAAGGTTTTTGCATAGTTTGCACTTTCTTTAAAGTACCTGGTACTTAGCTTATTTTAACAAGATTACTCTCCAAGTTACAGAGGAGTTCATCTTCGAAGTCTAAATCTGCATATTGTAATTCTTTGACGAATTATAATTCTTCATTGAACAGTTAGGACTGCTTATGTACTGACTTAATGTTAGTGTGCTGGTGTTCCATTTGTTTGACAAATCAAGGCGAAGCCACATTAAACAGGGGGAAAAAACAATTAAACACAGGACCTTTTCAGGCACTGTGGCAACCATATTATACTTGGCTTTTATGAAACATTGGCAGGGCTTACAAGTGATGTCCTTAACAGGGCAAAAGGACAGCCTTTTACAAATGCTTATGGCTAGGTATCACTGGTGTCAGTGTTTGTGGGATTGTGGATTTGCAGTTTTCCAGCATTAATGGACTAGGTGGCTCTCATTATTAGGCACATTTAGATGGACACAGTAAGGGTTACCATATGAGTACAGTTTGAAAGGAAAGCCAGACAAAGTAACAAAGGAACTCAGATGGTGTAGAGCTGGGTTCTACAGGGAAGATAGACAGGCCAGTTGGTTGGGATGGGGGGCAAGATCTGATGGTTCAAAGCATGGTGGGGTGCTTAGAGCACTGACAGCCTGTATGTTAAATGGTACAAAGGCAAAAGACTGGGGAAAAACATTAGAGAGCCCTAGTACAGTTCAGTAGCAGTTCACACTTGGATCTCCTACTGAAGCTTTTTTTTTTTAATGTACCTTGTTTTAACCTAAAACTTTGATCATCAAGAATGAACTGTGTCTACCCTTCAGCACAACATCTTTCCTTGTAGCAATGTGACATCTCATAAGAAGGGAACAAATATAAAAAATGTTAGGGCTTTCACCAATGTCATTTGTTTATTTGGCACCAGTATCAAATAAACCTGGTTCTCCCAACATGGCAACCAACCAACAATAACTGTCAGTGGATGGTTGTTGTTGTGTATGAACTCAGCCTGAGTTACCGACTCATCACTGTTTTTGTTGTCCTAACAACCCACAGTGGGAATCCATGGACTTTTCTTGTGTTTGTTTTACCCACAGTGGATTGTCTGTACCCAAGCGACCTTGCTCATCATGGGTAAAGCCCTGCAGCCAGTGACTCACTTGGCCAAACAGCCAAGAAAGCCCTTGCCACTCTTTTTGAGTGAGCCTTGACCATTGCCATGACCAGCTGCCTGCAAGCGCCAAAGCAAACCTTAATTTGTCAACTTTGGGAGTCTTCAAAAAGGGTTATTTAGAGTGTTCATGGGGAGTACAAATACTTTCACCCCAATCTGCCATCTTTAAGTGCCCCTGAAGTTTAAAGCTAACTGTCAAACTTTGTGTTGCTTTTTTAGATAAAGGTGGGAATGTTTCAATTCTTGCTAAAGCCCACAAGAGCGCTGGAACAAGAGACCATTCCCCACCCCCTTGGGTCTATAGGGAGACACCCAAAAAGAGGAGGATCTTGCTGAGAAGGGGTTTAATTGCCAAGAAGGGAATTTTTGGTGTGGGCAATAGATTTCTCATGTTTTTGCTTTCAGTGATCTGGTCTTGTTCCGTGAACTATCAAGAAACAAGTGGTAGCCCGGGGCGGGTTGGGGGGATCTTCTGTGAATTAAAAAAAATTGTGCACATTTGGTGAGAGTTAACCTCCACCTCCCCAAACAATGGTGGGCAGTGGGAGAGTTTCAAGGAACAGCTTCTGGCAGGCCGTAGGGCGAAGGCAGTTGTGTCCTGAGATGCTTCCTGGAGGATGCCTTGTTTGGGTATGCCTCTAAACTTTGCTTTGGAGGAACTGCTACAGTTGGTAACTTTTTTTTTTTTTTTGGTAAGTATTGTAGCATGATCTTTCTTTTATATCATTGTAAGACATCTTGAGTATAATCACTCCTTGGCAGAAAGGCTGGGAAATAAATAAATAAACAAAATAAAATAAAATAAACAGGCTTCTTCAGAAGCAAACCCAAAGAGATCAGTAAGTTGTACCTTCTCATACACTTTATAGTCATATAGTTTTGTTACACACATGTAGCTTATTCAAAACCAGTGAAATGAAATGGCAAATACATAATTATTGTAACTTATGAATTAGCATATCTGTCACTCAAATTACAAGCTGGTGAATGATATTTATTTATTTTTATTTATTTAAAACATTTATATGCTGTCCTTTACAACAACGGCTCAGGACGGCTTAGAAATTAAAACCAGCAACTGATAAAAACAATCAATAGGGCGATACAATAGAATACAGTGGTACCTTGGCTCATTAACTTAATCCGTTCCAGGACTCTGGTCGTGACCCAAATTGGTTGTGAGTCAAGTCAAATTTCCCAATAAGGGTCCATGTAAATACGGTTAATCTGTTCTGCAACTATTCTTTTTACTCACAAAGTGACAAAGAACAACAAAGATTGTGGCCACCCCCCCCCCCCAGCACGAACATGATCGTGCCTGTGCAGGGAAGGTGGGTGTGCTCGCTATCGTCACCCAATGCAGAGTTTGCGACCCACGGCAAAATTTGTATGAAATTTCTGTTTGTGACCCTATTTGGTTGTGAACTGAGGTGTTCATGAGCCGAGGTACCACTGTAATATATAATCAGTAAAATATAGTAAAATTGAGATTATATTAAAAAAGATGATTTTTATTTGAGAGAAAGCATAAGGATTTGTATCCAGAGTAACCATGAGTGGAGTTCTGCTCATGGGAACTCCTGGCTGGAGAAAGATATGTGGCTTTTGTCACTGCACATTTCCTTCCCTGCCCCCTGAAAAGTTGCTGTAAAGGGTGGAGGAACTTTCCAGAACAATGTGGGAGGTGATTGTGGTGGTGGTGGAAACTCTGGGGAGAAAATTACTGGGAATTGCTTCCCGTTCTCATCTCCTGTGGGAGCCTTCTTTGATAACAGTCCTGAGATTGATGTTTTCATTTTATTTATAAAAATTTTTGTGTACTGTCCACTCAGCCATGTTGGCTCTCTGAATAGTTTACATTCATAAAATCGCAAAATTAATCCCAAAAACAATCAGGAAAACATTCCTATTAAACAATAAGTAAAACTAAATAAAACCATTTACAGCATAATTAAACACATTAATAATAAACATGATTCTGATAAAAACAAATCAAAATAAGAACCAAAGCAGAAAATTAAAGTGAAAACCTGGCTGTAGATATGAATAAAATGTTGTTTAAACATCGAAATGCTGAGTGAATAGAAAACGTTTTGCCTAGCACCAGAAAATGTGCAGTGTCTGTGCCTGGCGTACATCTCTGGGGAGTGAATTCTGTAAAGGCACCACTGCCGAAAAGGCCCTTCCCTGCGTAGCCACCCTCTTCACATCCTTTAAAGGCAGCTCCCAGAGAAGGACCTCTGAAGTTGATCTTAAGGTATGGTAGGCTCATATCGGTGATGTTCTTTCGGATAATCAGGTCCTAAGCTGTTTAGGGCTTTATATGTTAATACAACCACCTCAAAGCAGGTCTGGACTGCAATTGGTAATTAGTGGAGATTGTACTGGACTTGTGGTACATGTTCTTTTCTGACAATCCCAACTGTACCAATGACAACTCCTGGAGCAGTTTCAAGGGCAGCTCCATGTAAAGCACATCAAAGTAGTCAGGTGGAGAGATCACCAGGGCAAAAGTTACTGTTGCCAGATTCTGCCTGTCCAGATAAGGAACGATTTGGTAAATCAAAGTCAATGGAAGGTGCTTCTGGCTACTGAGTCTACCTTGTGTTCAAGGAACAACTCTGGGTGCAGAAGCACCTCCAAATTCTGAAAGTTGTTTTTTAGGTGAGTGCAAGGCCATCCAGGGCAGGTTGGACATCAACCATCTGGACAAGGGAGCATCTCTGGCTTGTCTGATTTAAGCTTCAATTATTGGCCCTCATTCAGACCATTACCTCAGCCAGGCACTGGTTCAGAACCATCACTGCCTCACCTGGGTTAGACAGAAAAAGAGAGGTAGAGCCAGATGTTATTAGCATATTGGTGATACCTCAGTCTAAACCTCCTTATGACCTCACCCAGTGGTTTTATGTAGATATTAAATTGCATGGGGGATAATATGAAATGCTGCAGAACCCCATGGTACAATTGTCATGATGCAGAGTTACAATCCCCCAGCACCATCCTCTGGAATTAGCTGGCCAAGTACAAGTGCATCTAAGCCCAACTCAGCCAACTTATCCAGAAGGATACCATGGTCACTGGTATCAAAAGCCTCTGAGAGGTCCAAGAGAATCAACAGGGATGTACTCTCCCTGTATTCCTCTTGGTATAGGTCATCCTGCAGGGCAATCAAGGCAGGTTCTGTTCCAAATCCAGGTCTGAGGCTGAACTGAAATGGGTTCAGATTCATTTCATCCAACAGTTCTTGTAGCTGTCCAGGTACCCACCCACTCAAGCACCTTGTCCAGGTAGGGAATCTGGCCACTAGCCAGTAGTTATTGACATCTGCTGGACCCAGGTTTGCCTTCTTTACTAGGGCTCCAGTCACAACCTCCTTTAAGAGAGCTGGGACAGATCCCTCCCTGAGAGAGGCATTTGTGATATCCTGAATCCAGGGAATAATCCCCTCCCTGGCTTGAATGATCAGCCATGAAGGGCAAGGTTCGAGTATGCAGGTGGTAGGTCGGACCTGTCCAAGCACCTTGTATACATCCTTGTGCCTCAGTGATTGGAATTTATCCAACAAAACCAGACTAGATGGTTCTCGGACTACCTCTGCCTCTATAATATTAATTGTGGAGTCCAATTTGTGCTGCATCTGAGCAATTTTATCCTTTAAACCAGGGGTCCTCAAACTTTTTCAATAGGGGGCCAGTTGAAAGGCAGTGGCTACATGAGCAGGCCTGTGAGGAAAATGGGCCTGGTTGCGCGAGCCGGTGAGGTGTGGTTGGGTGCACGCAGCTCGCCTGCTTGCTCACTCGGAGATCTCCCAGCGAGTCCAAAACCATCTCGGAGCGAGCAAGCCACTGCTTCCAGCCTGCACTGCAAGGCAGCAGTGAGCACGCGTGCATGGGGGAGGCAGGCGGCGGCAACGGCTTGCTCATTCAGAGATGGTTTTGAACTCGCTGGGAGATCTCCCAATTGAGTCAAAAACCATCTCCGAGTGAGCAAGCCACCACCTTACGCCCGCGTGGCGAGCACGCGTGTGGGCCGGATGAATGCGCATGGTGGGCTGAATCCATCCCATGGGTTGTAGTTTGAGGACTCATGCTTTAAATGCTTTGCAAATTTATCACAATTGGCCACTGAGGGTTCCAACTAATCTTCCTTAAGTCCTGTATTTAAAAGGCTGTGGACTACTTGGAACAACTCTGCCAGACAGCATTGAAAGTACACATTGCTGGCAGAGAAGAAAGCCACCACCACAGAGTAGGCTCGATAATAAGGTCTTAGTTGTGTTTGGTTGGATACAGGACAGTTTTTCCTCCATCTTTACTCTGGTTGTCTCCCTACTTGCTTCATCACTCCTAAGTCAGCAATATACCATAGGGCTGCACAGTCTCTGCAAGAAGGGAGAGTATGTGTAGGTGTGATTGTGCCAGTGGCCTGAGTTGGAAGAAGTCCTTGTTTATGGAGGAGGTACTCTGGATTCAATCAAAGATGCATATAGTGTTGTGCAAAGTGTTTACAGTTATATTTTCAAAGGGTATGAGTTTTGTCCAGATTAACTGTGAGGCTTATATAATGAGTTACATGATGATACTAGAAAATACATTGTTCAGACAAGTAAGCAGTTTTTGGCTAAAACCATAACAGACAGGCCTGAGAACTGGAAATATCAATCCTAGTTTCATAGAAGAATAAACCTAGTGTCTTGAGGTGAACTTCCCTTCTCCCTAATGGTCCCAGTGTGATGCACATTGGAAGCCAGCAGGCAAATTCGTGTGTTAGTTCTCTAGATAAATATAGTTTGGTAAATGATTGTCATATTGAGGGATTCAAAGGCCTGTTTGGCCTCCTTTTTGCTTACCTTTTGGTGACTGCAGAGCAAATATTCTTGAAGAATACTATGTGTACAAGTTTCATCCTGAACCCATTAGCTAGCTTTGTTTTATGTTTGCTGTTACTTTAATTATTTCAATGTGCTGTTTCTATGGACTGTTCTATATGTATTTGGGATGTTGGTTGCTTTGATTATTTTAAATAGTAAGCAGGTTGTAAACATGAGAAAATAAAATTGTTTTGTAGCACTTTTCCGTCTATTGAGGTTACACAAACAAGTTCTTGATTTGTTACCTAACTTTGAAAAAAGCAAAAGATAAAATACAGGAGTCCTAGTACAACCCGTCATCACAGACCAAGAAGGTATGGCAAAAACATTGTTTTAGAAGGTCATTTTATCACTTACTACTATAATAATAGAATTTTATGCAGGATACAATATCAAAGTAGTGTCAAAGTTAGCTTACTGTGGTGGTCTTTGCTGAGCTAAGTTGCACAGTCTTTTCCCCGAGAAATTCAGGAACTGTGGTGAGATTTTTCTTGTGTTTTCCCTTTCCTGAAATGTTTCTCTCACTTTTAAGTATTTAATGCTGCAAAGAAGTAAAAATATTTGTTTCTTTAAATGATTCTTAACCTAGCAGTACTTGAAAGTTGATTAATTTAATTGCATGCAGGTTTCTTCCTCCATGCTTTTGCAGTGAAGCCAGCTTCTCCCCCCCTTGCCCCCCAGCTACCCTCAAGCTTTAAGGATTGGAAAAGAAACAGAAGTGTCACTTAAGCAATATGAAATCAGTGTGGTTGTGTGTTGTTGTTTTTCTCTTTTTGACATACTCTGGAAGAGGTTAATAAGATTCTTATCTAATTGAAAATGCTAATCTGGGTTCCACATTTTAAAAAGGAAAAACAAATCCATACAGAATGTTTAAAATTGTATACAACTGATACAAATTAATTGCCTTGAGTTAGTTATCTAAATCTTTAACATACAACCACAGTGTTTCCTTCTCCACTTAGAGGTGCTAATTTGTTTTGTTCTACTTGTGGAAGTGCTGAAATCTCAATGTTTTAATTGTGTTCAGTGGCTTTGTAAAGGCTCGTTAAATCTTCCACATACTCCTTGTGCACTTTTCTTTTTCTGTTTTAAGGCTTGGGCGTGTATGATGCTTGCATACCTTCATTCTCTTAGTCCCTTGAAGATGCCATTAAAGCTGTGACTTCTAGAACTTGCCTCACTTGACCATCCCTTTGATTTGATTTCTGGCTTGTTGGACCCAACCTTGATGCTTGAGATGCATTAATTAGCATCTGCCCTGGTTCCTTAAATTGGGATGCAGAAACTCAGGCCTGGGAACCAAATCTGGTCCCCTGTGGTCTGTATCTGACCCACAGAAGTGATCCAGATGATCTTGCCCCCTATCCCTGGATGCACCTTCTTTCCCAGCATTTTTGCCGTTTCCCCCTTTTGGGTTCACCCACCACACCCAAGAGCTTCTCTGAACTGGAATCCACTTCTGGGGCTGAAATGGGTTCTGTTCTCCTGCCTTAAACCCCATCCTGCCCTCTCCTACGCTATCCTTGCCACCCATTCGGTTTGACTAAAAAGGTTCTTTACAAGTTATCTGGACTTGTGCTTTGACTAGAGCTGAGGAATTCTGGTGATGAGGGACAGCCATGAAGTGCACTTTTGCAGTCTTGAAGGTGCTTCACCTGTGAAATAGTATAGAAATATTCCCTTTTCCCTTTTTTGAAATACTCTGTGAAAGTGAAACCTGTCAAGGTTTTACAACCTGTTTTGTAAGCCATCCAGAGATGTGCAGTGATTGGATGGGTTAGAAATATTCCAAATAAATAAATAGACATTAGAAAAGTGCATTTGGTACTATGGATTCTACTATAGTATAGTAAAAATGAGAGCGTGTTCCAGGAACTGAGCATGAAGTCATTTTTTAAAAAGTGCATTGTGTGTAAAATGGTAAATCTTTGAAGTAAGAATTTTCAAGTATAGGCAGAAGACAAGCATCATTTAATTTGAGTTAAACACGCTTCAGTTCTATTAAAGGAGTTCAAGGAAAACAAGTGTTTTGAGAAAAAATAAGGTAAAGGGAGTACATGAGTGGTTGAAAAAATCTGTTCACAAATATTCGTAATAATTGATTTACTAACTTGTTAGAAAGGATGTCTAGCACCATTGTGTACAGATCAGTGCTGAGTTTGATGCTATTCAACTTCTGCTAAAGAAGTGGGTTGAGAGTGATACAAAGACAAGAGGGGCAGCAAACATTTTAGCAAATAAGCTAAAATGCTCAAAAGTGCATAGCTAGATTTCAATAAAATAATATTCTGTAAAGGAAAACTTAAATAATTACAAGTTTGAATAAGTCCCATGTGTTGCAGAAATTCCACAACCACATCCTGTCTACAGTCTTCTAAAGTGGACAATTGGAGATGGAAATGATTGTTTAGTATTCCTTATTCCAATTATTATAATTCTATACTGTCTGAGAGCTGAAGCTCTCTGGGAGGTTTACACAGATAGAACCTAACTGCACTTGGTAAAAACCGTATAATACGAGCATATAAACACAGAACACATCAAGAGAAATCTGATTAAAGACTTCAGCATATGCTATAAGATGCCTGAGAAAAGAATGATCTCTTCATCTGTGGCTAGAAAGATAACCAGGTAGGCCTCACTGAGGAGATCATTCTTTAAATTGGGGGGCTACCACCAAGAAGTCCTTTCCCTCATTGCCGCCTTCTGAACTTCCCTTGGAGGAGGGCCTTAGATGCTGAACATTGTGTGTTGGTAGGTTCATGGTGGGAGAGCTGCTCCATCAGGTATCCCGAATCATGTAGGACTGTAAATCAAAACTAGCACCCTGAACTAGACTTGGAAACATACAGGCAATCAGTGCAAGCAGAGCAGAATCAATGTTATATATTCAGACCTTGTAGTTCCTGTTATTAATCTAGCCACTATGTTTTGCACAAGCTGCAACTTTTGAACGTCTTTAGATGCAATCCCATATAGAGTGAATTGCTATAATGTGACTCAGAGTATAGACAGCTGAACCCAAGTCCCTCTTTCAGGAGGATGTAGCCTCATCCAGAACAGTTTGAATGACTGCCATCCTGTCAGAAGAACCACCTAATAGCGGCATCTCAGCCTTGTCTGAATTCGGTTTCAGATTTTATAAGCTGTTGTCCAGTCCCTTGTTGCAGCTGGGCACTGATCTCACACACCCAGAGCTTCACCTGATGAAGATGGGAAGGAGAAATAGAACTAAATATCTGCAGCATACTGATGACAGCACATTCCAAAACTCCAGATAACCACACCCAGCAATTTCATTTCAATAGTAGATGCCATGGAGGACAGAACTGACCTCTGCAGAATCCCATATTGGAAAGTCCATTGCTTTGGGAAAGCAGCATTTCCCAGAACCAACTATCTATTGGCTTGAGTCAACTATCTGATATCTTGCCAAGAGATGCATCTTCAGAGGATAGCCTGTTGTCTTTTTCATGACCTTGCATACATTTCAGCAAAACTTAATTGGCTTTCTTTAGCCAAAAGGGATGGAAAACCACTTTGGTAGGCTGAATCTATCCATCCATCTCTCCATCTATCCAGTAAGGTGCCTGATAGAAGAACACATGCTTTATTTAATAAAGGGCAAGTTATTACTGTGCCTAATCTTATTCATGTGTGTGCTGTTAAAATATGTATTTGTGAACATGAGTTGACATGTTTCTGCAACCAAATTATAAATGAGTAGAAGACCCAAAAACGTCAATTTCTGTGGAGCAGTTAATGTTTCTACTTGTTTCTCCTCTTACTTTTCTTCTCAGTCTCTTCCTTTGCATTGTTTTCCTGCCTCCGGCAAATGGGTTCTCCTAAATATTTGTCTCTTTGTTCCATTGTTGTACTAACCCTGTTGTATCTGTCATGAATCTTCAAAGGAGCAGAGAGGATCAGACATTACAGTTGTGTTTTTAATGCAATGAAGCAGTCTTTTTGTGCTTGGCTTATACAAGCAGCTGAAGAAATTTTAATTGGAGTTCATAGTATTGCAACTCATTTCATTTAGCTGAAAAAGGTTGCCACAGTGCATGAGCAGAGTGTCTCCCAATACTTTCTTTACATCCTTTCGTTTAAAATCTTAAACCTTAAAGTGCTGCTATGCCTTTTTAATAGCAACAAAAGGAACTGTTATTTTTCGGCATGGGTCATATAGAACACTTCCTGCACTCTTAATGGAAAAGAATAGGAGTAACTTTTGGGATCATGTACTCCCTCCATCTTTTTAGCATAAACCATATTGTAACGTTATGTCTGCAGTTAGATCATTTCCCTTAGACCAGATTTTCAAACCAGTGACTATTTCTTTCTTAAATCTGATCAAGTTTAGTGCTTGGTGCCATTGCAGACTTAAACCTATACTGTGATTCAAGTGGAAAATTGAGTGAAAGGAAAAGTTTTGGAAATCAACAGACTGTGAAGGAGGGGGAGTTCTTGAGCTTGCCTGGTACTTGAGTGTTAAATGATTAAGAACTTGGGAAACAATGTGTTTATACTGAGCTATACTGAATAAATTCAGTGATCTGTCTAATGCTGATAAAGCAACAAAGGGGCAAAGCATACATTACTTGAAAGATGTATTTGCTTCTCTATCTTGTTTGTTTTTATTCTAGTGTAAGGAAAGGGCTCTTGGTCTAGATGTATGCCATTGTGTAGGGTTAAGGTTGGTCTTATGTCCTTCATGTTCCACTGTAGTACTTATCTGGATCAGGGAGGATTATAGTGCCAAATGTATGTCTTGATGGATCACTATTTGCTCTAGAAATGACAGGTGCAGAAGTCTGTCTCTGAACTGAAACCTCATTTCTGGGAAGGGTTAAAGCCCTCTTATTTTCACACCATAATTCCAACGCTGGTTCGTTCCCTGTATGTACACTAGAGTGCAGAAGAACAGCTGGCACATCCATCGTTAAAGTTCTGTATGTTTTTGTACGTTTTGGCTCAAAAATCCCCTTTGAAGGGCAAACTAGAGGTAGCAGGAAGGGAAGGGGAAGGAAGTGGGACTTACCTTAGTTTTCACAATGTCTTGCATCATCAGCCCAGCTTTGTCTGGCATGACTTAAAAGAAACATTGGAGAAGTAGTGTGATATATGAGTTGTGAGTTCCCCATTCAAGATCCTGTATTTGCTAAAAGAGTATTTTGCTAAACTGGCTCTGAAGTTCTTCTTCATGGTCTCTGTGAATCACACATAGGGGCTTGTGTGCCTGTGCAACACCTAGAGCCAGGAAAAACTTGAATAGCTAAGTACAAGGAAGGGGGTTCCTACCCAGTTCTTTTTCAACCATCATCATGACAGATTGATGCTTCTTCTGTGGCATATGGAATAAATACAGTTGGTCAAAAGATTCACTGTCTGGAAACAAATTTCAGTTTCCTTACCTGAGTTGTAATTCTTTTAAATTAATAATTCTAGGTTAGTTGAGAGAAGATACAGAATCATATAGAGCATAACACTAAGTTAATGTGTGATATTAAGCAATACTGATGCTTCCTTCCTGATCCTAAGGAAACTGTTAGAGGAGTCCCAGTTCATCTGTCTACCACTGAGCATGGTTTATTATGTGTTTTCCTTTTGTTTGTTTGCTTTTCATTGTTTTTAAGCATTCTCTCTGCAATCTACTTGTCTAGGCTGAAAGTAAGAGCCACTTCCAATGTATTTGTCAAATGGCACTTGCAACCTATTTTCTTTCTAATTCACTGGTCCAATTTTTGTAGAGAGTTTGGTTGCCAGCAGTGCATGCTCTTTATGGAGGCCCATTTTGGGGTGTTGATCCTGTACAAAACTGGCTTGGTGTATAGGAAGACATTTGTTCCTATTCCTTGTTCCTTGTTCATGGGTTCCTACCACTGAGATGCATTTGACAGCAACTGCAAACAACACATTTGAAGCAACTCTTATTTACCTAACACGATCAGTAGACCTGAATATGATTTTCACCATATTAGACCTAAAAATATCCCTGTTACTATACTTTGTTCTAGGACGAGTTTATGCACTCAGTAGAGTCAAGCAGATTTGCTTTCCCTCTCTATTTTGGTATACTTCAAGAAGAATACTATCATTTACTTCTCTTAATTGCATCAGTTGGCCTTTAGTTTGAAGTAGTAACGTCAGCAGTCTTCCTGAATATTCAGTGTGAACATGGACTCTTGTGTACTTAATGTATGCAGGTATATGGAAGACCCGGTACTGTTAATGGAGTGAGATACGTTGATGGATGTCCAAACTGGAACTTGAGTTTTGTGCTGAAGTGTTACTGTATGTTCTAAAAAACCTCGGTGGAAAATGAACTCGTGCTTGTTAGAGAACCACGAGCATATCTACAAAAATAGTGCAGTTTCTTTGTCAGTTATAACCCCTTCTCTGTTTCGTTATTTACATTTTTGTAGAGAGATTTATGAAGTGGCAGATTGTCTTCTGATCATTGTCAGCATTTTCCTTCTGTTTTGCAGTAAAACCAGCACTACAGGCCTGCATTAGCATACTTCCATGCACCAATATTTTCTAGGACTTCCTGCCATTTTGGATTATAATATCAGAGTGCTAAGAAGACCAGATTTTCAAAATGCATGCACATTAGGCATGGCATTGTGCTACAGCTTCAGTGTATTTATTAGGTAATTGAGATAAGTAGACATTCGTGTAATCAAGCATCATATTCTTGTGCTCTTAGGCTGCAATGTTTCAGAAAGACTGATGTATCTGTCCATGCAAATGCCATCATGATTATTTCACGGATAAGGTTGCCTCTTCCATTCAGTGGTAATGCTGTGTTTCAAACGGTTAGCGAAATGATACCTAAAATATTTTCCCTTACTGTTCAACAATAAGACTCAAGCTGCATGAGCTGATTGTTGACTCCAGCCTCTGGATGTGAATGGTGTGTTACATTGTGATGCCACCCTGTCTGGCAGTGTGGGAAGGCCGGTAGATAGGACAGTGGCTCAGAGTGTCGGCTAAATGGACCCATTGGAACTAGCTTTCCTTGCCTTGGCTGTGGAACAGTGCCTCTCTGTGTTAGTGTGCTGTCATATGATTTTTTAAAAAATAAAATATCTACACCTTCTATTTGTGAAATGTGCCACTTGCTGTTTTCGCCAGGTTTCTGGTAAAATTGATATATCCTGTGTGATTTCTTCTGTTTTTATGCATTCATTTTTCCCTTGAAACTTAACATACTGAGATAAATCTAAAAATGGATACATTGTTTGGCATTTAGCAGACACTTGTTTTGTTTTAACACATGAAGGCGTATTTTCACTTCTAGTTGTTTCACACTGCTGTTTTTCGCATTGCTTTATAGCTTGTTTCTTATTTCAGCTTAATAAACACAGACCACTGTTTTGGGTCGGTTTGTTTGTTTTGTTTGTTTTTTGTTTTTGTTTTGATGGGGTAAACTATTTTCATTTACACTGTTCCCCTTGGTCTGTTCTCTTCTGTTGCTGCATTCTGAATCCTCATAGCATGAAAAAAGCATAGCACACGGTTTGGATCTGACCCATCATTTCATTTTTATATCTCCATGAAGGGATTCTATCCTGGTTGTGAAAGTTTCATAAAGTACTCTTTCATTTTACAGCTGATTGCTGTGTACGATGAACAAGATTCACTTCCCAAGTCTGATGACACCAATGGTAGTTTGATGGATGGAAACAGCCCAGATGCTTTTGAGACTGATGTAGCTGCCCAGCTGGCTGCATTTCAGCCAATTGGAGGAGAAATTGAAGTGACACCTTCTGCTCTAAAGCTAGGTAGGTGGCAACGATTTTACATTTTTTAAATTGTATATTGCATGGGATGAGAGGTGTGTGCTGTTGCTGCACTTATCTTGAAATATTAATCATCTTCAGGGTTTGCTTATGTAAGTATGTATGCATTTAATTACATTTATAATCTGCTTTTTTCTTAAAAAGAACTCAAAGTGGCTTCCATCATTCTCTTCCTCTTGCTATTCCCACACTGACCACCTTGTGAGGCAGGTTGGACTGAGAATCTGTGATTGGCCCAAAGTCACCCAGTTGGCTCCATGTCTGAGCATGGACTAGAATCCAGCTCGCCTGAGTCCTGGTCCTGTGCTCTTAACCACTACACCACACTTGCTTACGTATGAGGGGCGTTCAATGTATTCTTGGTATCAGGTTGATTTGCTATTGATGTGGGTAATTTAATTATTTCATTAGCTAGTGGCACTATCTGAGGGTATACATGCAAAATTTCAATTAAGTGTGATCATTAGTTTCCTAGTAATCCTCAATGAAAGACAACCATGATGACTGACGCGACAATGATGAAGAAAATCGAGGACCATGCTGTGATTAAGTTCCTTACAAAACATGGAAAAAGTCAAAAAATCATTCACGAAGAGATGGTGGCCATTAACCAGGACTCTGCACCTTCATTATCTACTGTTCAAAAGTGGTCAAGTGAATGTAAAAGGGGTAGAGAAAGCATTAAAGACGACCCTCACTCAGGTGGGCCGGTTACTGCCACTATGAAAGAAAATGTGAAAAAAATTGAGAAACTTGTATTGGAAGATGCCTGAATAAAAATCAAAATGTTAGCAGAGATGACAAACCTATCCGTTGCTACCATATTTACTATTTTTCATGACCATTTTAACCTTTCAAAGGTCTGTGCAAGATGGGTGCCATGAATGCTCATGGCACCTCAGAAACAAGTACGAGTTGAGTGCTGTAGGGAGTTTTTAGAGCTCTGTGGTGAAGATCCATCGAGTATTTTCAACCGGATTTTTACTGGAGATGAAACTTGGGTTCATCACTATGACCCTGAAAGTAAGCAGGAGTCCATGCAGTGGCATAAAAAAGGTGCTGACCCTCCGAAGAAATTCAGAGTCACTCCATTGGCTGAAAAATCATGGCCACAGTGTTTTGGGACTCAAAGGGAATTTTATTGATCGAGTACATGAATAAAGGTGAAACCATAAACGCAGCATCTTATGCAACCACTCTGCATAATTTAAGAGAAGCAATTAAAGAAAAAAGGCGGGGAAAACTGATCGCTGCTGTGTTGCTTCTTCACGACAACGTGCCTGTTCACACGGCGCTTGTTTGGAAGGCTGCTGTGTGAGATTGTGGTTTCAAAGAAATAAACCACCCACCCTATAGCCCAGTCCTGGCCCCCAGTGACTACTACCTATTCCCGAATTTAAACAAAGATCTTCGTGGAAAGCGATTTTCTGACAATGAAGAGCTCAAGGCGGCAATTAATGCACATTTTTTAGACAAGGAGGAAGGGTATTTTTTACAGGGAATTGAAAAGTTAATTTCTAGATGTAATAAGTGTATTGAAGTTATGGGGGATTACATTGAAAAATAAAAATTATTTCAATTTATTATTCCTTTTTCTTCATGCTGATACCGAGAATACATTGAATGCCTAGTATGAGAAAATACACTGAAAGCATCCTCTCATATCATCTTGCCTGCACAGTAAAGTCACCGTTTGATGTCTTTCCCAAATCCCACCTCAGGTGGAGGGAGGGGGCGCTCTTGGTGTTGCAAATGCCCTCCCCAAGGAGATAGGAATGCTGCCATTTTTGCTATCTTTTAGATACCAGGGAAAAACTTTTAATTCATTCAGATCTTTTAAAGCATTTGTAGATCTTAAATATTTTGAAAATTTTGAATTTAAATGCATTTTATATGCTGGTTGTTCTATATAAAAATATTGTGCATAATCTCTGTGCATCATACATTTGGACTCTTGTGCCTGTGCGGAGCCTTTTTTTTTTTTTTTTTGAAAAACTTCCATAACTGTGGAATTTTGGAAGAAGCCCGACACTCAACTTTCCAGTCGGCATGTCTTTGGTGGGTTTCTACCTGTTTCCTCAGTTCTCTCTTACTAGCTACCTGAGAGTTTCTACTCCAGATATCTCACAGTACTGAAAAGGAATGGAGAACTCTGACAATTCTAGAGCTGAGGAATATGAATTCCTATATCTTACTACAAACTGTTTGGATGACCACTTTGTCCACAACCAACATTGTGTGGCTTCACTTATTCAGCACAGCTGGAATAGGCCAGTGTTCCTTAGGAGATGCTTTCCTGGGGCGAAGTTCTGCCTCATTCGTCTGTTTCCTCTAATCACCCAAGTGTTGATGAAGATCCAGTTGGATACCACAGACAGGCTTCATAACACCCCTTGTTGGCTGAGGCAAGTTTTGTTCGTTATGTCCCTCTCCCATCCAAACAAAAGTACCTTCCACTGATCCCAGTCCAGTTGCCTCAGGATTGAGGCAGGCATGCACATTCTGAAACTGAATGCTTAGAGGATTCAGCCCTAACATTCAGTAGCAATTTACTTGTCAGGCTTGGTTTCATCTTGATGCATCAAGAAGACCTGTGATGCAACTCTCTTACAGCAGAAATTTTAAGTCATCTTGCTCTTTTGCTGCTAGAGGAGGATTCAGTGCAGGCCAGTATTCAGTTCCTCAGGTTTGGCAGGTCTTACTTTCCCTTTCTGAGAAAGCTCTCAAGCCATCTCCTGGAGTGTTCTTTCCAGCTATCTCAGATTAGGCTTCTCAGTAGTCTCTTATGCTTTCTGCAGATGATCCATCAAAGGAAGGAGCAATATTATGCTGCTGGAACATTTCCCTTGTTCCCGTGTGGAGCTTGTCAGTTGTCTCCTAGGCTTTCACAAGGAAACCCTTTGAACCACTTGCTACAATTGATTTCCATTTGCTGTTTTGGAAAGAGGCCTTTCTCATCACTATCCCGTCAGTTCATGGAATTAGTGGGCTTTCTGCTCTCATAATAGACCAACCTTATTTGATTTTTCGTAATGACAAGGCAATGCTCCTACCATTTTTTTTTTAATTCCAAGGTGGTGTCAAGCTTTCACCTTGATCAGGATGTTATACTGCCAGCATTCTTCTCTGCACCGACCTTGCCACTCAAATCCACTCTGCATGCACTCGATCTCATGTAAGCTCATGCATTGTATAACTTCCCAACCAAGTCCATTTGCTGGTTGCTGTGACTTTTAATGTGCTATGGGGATAAGAACAGAGGCATGCCTGTCTTGTTAGTTCATGGGATAGCAACTTCCAAGACCTTCCAGAGCTCATTTCATTGGCAGAGTGGCAGTATCAGTTGTGTTCTGGGCCAGCAATCCACTACCAGAGCCACGCCAGACAATGAAATGGTGAAGGTAATCTACCTTTATCCAGCAGTATGTGCTGGATGTTTGTGGAGGAGCTACCTGTTCTTTTGGAAGAGCAGCACTTTCTTCAACACTGCGCTCTTTCTCCTTTAGGAAGTTAGCTTACTAGTGACTGATCTGTGAGATGCAAAGAGATCATGAAGAAGGAAGAGAGTTGCTTATCCTTGAGTGGTCTTCTGTACATTCACACCATTTGCGTATCCAGTCTCACATTGGTATTTCAAATGGGTGCACTGTCAATGTTTATGTCAATGCCCATACTGAGGTTGATGCTGAGATTTCTCTCAGTTCCAAGGCCACAGCAGGCAATCACAGGGGAACAAAAATATAGGCAGGAACCAACTAAGAACATGAGAACTGGAACGGGGAAAGGATTCCAGCGAAAACACATCAGCTATGGACATGTCCGAAGATGAGGCTTCAGGCAGCTGCAGAGTCCATATGTTTGATTGTACAAATGACCACTCTAAGAACTACAATTGCCGATAAGCCTATTCCTATTCCTGACCTATTTGTTAGATTTTTCTGAAGTTCCTCTAAGTCATTCATATCAGGCAAAGTATTAAAAAATTGAAGATCTGCAACATGTATAAATTGTGCCCATTAACCACATTTTAAATGTAGTAAAGTCTGCTTTTATGTAATTTTTATTTTGTATAATTTATTGTTTTATTTTTGTTAGAAAAGTGGGGAACAAGGGGGCAAGGCACTTCCTTAGTCAGTAGATCCTGTCTTCTGAAATTTCATCAAGATGCTCAGCAAACAACTCCACTATCAGAAGATGTGGAAATGTTAATAAAAACGGAAAAGAAACCTGGCAGTATTAAGAAGATGAATGAATGTGACTATTGCCAGATTTGGTGGATGTTTTATGCTTCTGTAGTATTGCAGCGTAGACAGAGCTCTGATCATCTTTCCTGTTTGTAATCTGTTAAAGTTAAAACATCTCTTTACATTGGATGTTAAAGGTTTTAAGAAATCACAGTATGCAATGCTGCAGCACTTACTAGCTAATTCCAGCTAAGTCAGTAAAGGAAGAAGGGGTATCTGCTAAAAGTTTAGCACCTCTAAAGCTGTCTAATAAAACTAATGAAGTGATTTTAACCCTGGAAACAATAATTTAGGGCATGTTCTTGTATTTCCATATGGGGTTTTGTCATTGTGAAGACAAAGGGAGAATTTGTAGCATTGTTCAATGTGAGAGAGGTCTAGAATCTTCTGCTGCTTAACATATATAGTTCCCCTTTTGCACTTTATGCTCAGAGAGGGACTGAGTGATAAATTAATCATTTTTTACCATTCATCACTGCCTGTTATGTTTATTTCAGCCTGTTTCCTTTGTCCTTGACTTGCTCTGTTGCGTTTGTGTATGTCAGCATAAATGGTGTGAGTCAAGGATATAGCTCCAGTCTATAAAATTTTGTGGTAGGTTAAGGATATAGGTGCTCTGTCAATTACCACATAATTTTATTGGCTATTAAGATAGTAAGTAGAAAGAAATTATTAGGAAAGCTTATTAAGAAAATAGTATACATTACTGATTCACTTGTTCATTGTCAGAGTAATCTTGAGGTTATTTTTAACAATTAATCTTAAAATGCTTAGGAGTTGAAAACTATAGAATGTTGGAGATCAAAACGGCATTGAAGAGGCTTGAATTCTCCCTGGGTGGGGAGTCATATCCAATCTAAGTAAAATCATAAGCATAAAGTGGAACTTTAAAATGTGTGTCCTTGCTCTGTCTTCCTTTTTCTGCTTGAGCATCTCCTTAAAACATGCTGTACACACACTTCCTATATAGTGTCATCTTACAATGTTATCCAGTTGTTCCCTGACATGTGTGCACACATCTGCCCTTGCACTCAACCCTGTTCCATGCATTCCTGTACCTATTTTCCCAAACACACAAGTGGAGAGCAGGGTTGCACCATGTTGCCCTATCCCAGCTTCATGCAGAGTATGTGGCCCTGCTTTATGTGCAGGGCTCCCCTTTGCAGTTGTCTTTGTTGCGCAGATGCCAGGAAGGTCAGGTGACATAGCATAAGGGGAAGGGCTTGGAAGTGCAGTTCCCAGCTTGTGCTTTGATTCATGGTGTAGGAATGCATGAACAGAACCCTTGCTGAGATGACTTCTGGGACCTTGCTCTCCTAAGGACTGTAACTTAAAGGCAAGCCTTACTTCATGGCCTGAAAAGATGCTGCCATTGAAAAGATGCTGCCATTCAGTATGTTTCTTGGTTAGATGAACTACTGATCTGGCTTGATTTGAAGCACCATCTTACTATTTAAAAAAAAATCTATGTTGAAGGCAAGTCAAGAATGAGTGTTTATCTCACTTAGCCTGATGACAGGTTGCTGAACCAAATGAGAGTAGCAACTGCAATAATATCAAATCCAATGTACATGCAAGTTGAAAATTGTCAAAAAAAGGTCAACAACATGGAAAGTTTTTGGAAGAGAATGAAGGGTTTATTCAGTCGGAAACTGAAAGGGGTAAAGAAGTTCAAATCTCCAAGATGCTTGGAGGCTGTTTAAAGCTATATTAATAGAAGCTCAGCTAGAATATAAATCACAGATCAGGAAAAGTACCATCAGGTCCAAGATTATGTCAATTCTTTCAATGAACAGAGTCAAGAAAGTTATAAAAGATGAGAAGATTTCCCCCAGAAAAATGAAATCTTCCCCACTAACTCTGGAGCACTAACTGTACCAAGGCAAACGTAAGTTGACCATTAGAAAAATGAGAAAAGTAATTGAGGGACGTATCACCAAATTGGTTGATGGATTGATTGCATTTCTGTATTGGCTTTCTAGACTAGTCAGGGTAGTTTACAAAAGGTTGGCCTCTGCAAGATAGGGTGACTTAAAAAGGGCCTCATCTGCTGTTATTAATCACTGAGCAGGTTTATCCTGAGACAAACTGTTTCCAATATAGCTAGATTCTATATCATCTACAGCTTTAAAGATTAAACCCTACACCTTGAATTGAGCCCTGAAAATAGTTAACAACCAATGCAGATTTTTCAGCATTGGAGTAATAAAAACATTAATAGTGATGATAAACAATAGGTTTAAAATATATCAGAAGTGAAAAGCTCTCCAGAGGGGAAACTGGACTATAAAAATGACAGAGGAAGCTAGGAGAGAGACCACAGAGAAGATTACAGTGAATTCTTTGGCTAGGTTTGCATGATTACGATCAGTATGTTTGCAAGTCATAATGGAGGTTAGAGTCCAATCAACTAACTTCTATGAGGTTAATTAATGGAAAGCATTGTTAAAAGATAGAATTAGTAAACATACAAATAGCTTTCTAAACCTGGTACCCTCTAGCATTTTGGATTCCACTTTTGTCCAGTGTATCAAGTGGTTAAGAATGCTGAGATTCAGGAAGTCCTGTCTCACCAGTGTTTGGGCATTTCAAGAGTGTCAGCAAACACATGGAGAGGAATGATCCAACTGATACTAAATACTTGGAACTCCAAAAAGCATTTTATACAGTCCTTCACCAAATATCTTCCAGAGGTTAGATAAGAAGATGGGTTCTCTTGAGACTTGGAAACTGAATAAACAACGGGAAGCAGACAATAGGAGTAACTGGGTAGTTTTCACAACGGAGGAAGTACAGTGTGTGATTTTCCTAAGGGTCAGCATTCAAATTGATACTCACTCAATTGTTTATTTCCTGTATACTTTAAACATGTAAATAGGAAAACTCAGGCTTAGAAGTTGCCCCATCAGGCTTGGAAATAGATCAGATGCACACCTACCTAGTTCAACAACGCTATAGCCAGGTGTTCTCAGCCATTCACTTGAACAACACTAATTGCTTTGTTATTCAAGTTTATGGGAGTTTAAAAAGAGGAAAGACTATTAGAAGCTTAGTTATTTAATTATATATGCAGCTGGACTCATGATTGCTAACTCAAGGACATTTTCCTACATACTCAGTTTTTTGTGGTTAGTTCTTTTGTATCAAAGGTTGCGCAGTAAAGCCTCTCTTTACTAAAAATCTTTGGTTCTAAAAATCAAATTGATTGGTTTCTGGTTTCTGTATCACAGTAAGAATAAATTCTATATCACAGTAATGATAAATATTCTGCTATTGTTTACATCTCTGCAGCTCCTTTTTGCCCTCTACTACAACAGTTTAAATCCATAATGTAAATGAAAGCTTCCTGTGCTTTTTCTGCATGACTGGAATACAATCTGACGTGCTAAATTATGGGTGAGCTGACCCTGCTTAGGAAATTTTTGAAAAACAAAATGTTAGAGGGTGGTTTTAATTAGAAAAGATAGGAGAGACATACAGAGAGAGAAAGGCATGATCAGAATAGGAAATGTACATGTTCATCGTTTTTGTGCATCTTCCTTGGTCACTGTTAAACACTATACTCCAGAGGTTTTGCATCTATATATTTAAGGTATTCTTGTGCATATTGGAAGCTTTTCTTCTTTGAGTAGCTATGTATGAGTTGTGGCACACTTGTT
This sequence comes from Varanus komodoensis, assembly GCF_004798865.1. NCBI lineage: Eukaryota > Metazoa > Chordata > Lepidosauria > Squamata > Varanidae > Varanus > Varanus komodoensis. Next base: position 11,029,625 of record NW_025335627.1, read on the forward strand.
TGTGCATTATCAGTTTTAAAGGAGGTTATCCTATGTCAAACACTTCAAGTGTGGATAATATTTCTATGTGAATTTACATCTAAGGACACTGATTCTCCCCCCCCCCCCCCGGCACATGTCAATATTTATTGACAGCACTTCTATGTGTTTAGCTCAAGAAAAATGACTGGAACACCAGTGGACATGCAGCAGTGCATGCACACTGGCCATATAAACTGTGGAGTTAGTCATACTTGTCCCCATTTCAGCTTTGAACTCTACAAAAAATTTTAAAAGAACTTTTGAAATCTTTCTAGCGTTCAAAAAAGGTCCAGAAACTTCTAGAATCTCTTCTCTGGCAATACAAAGGAGAAATCCTGTTCTAATTCTGTAGAACTGAGGATTAGAACTGAATTGTAACAGTATGAACTTTATCCTGGTAAAATATGTTTCAGAAAAAATAATGAGTCCAATTTAGTCATCACATTCCAGACAAGATTCCCAACTGCTGTGAGTTGGTGGTTCCTAGATCCAGGAATTAGGGAGCGTGCCTGTTCTGGATGGGCTTTCACTACCTGTAGAGGAAAAGTTCCATAATTTATGAGTTCTCCTGATCCTGGAAAAAAAGTATTGTTCTTTTTCATACCAAACATGTGGTAAAGTTAAAGAGCAGGATCAGGCTTTATTGCTAAGAGTGACTTAAGTTGGACTTTAAAGTCCATTTATATATGTATATCCGCATTAATTTCCTATTTTTAATGGGTATCTCTACAGATGTAACCTGTACCTGTGTAGACCTTATCAGCCTTAATTAGAATAAAACCTGTATTGGTTTAAATTGTTGTAAATGGTTTAAACTTTTATTTAGAACTATAATTGTAAAAACAATACAATGATTTGCCATGAAAAACTAAATGTAGAAGATACTCATTTAGAATTCTCATATTCCATGACTGAACTTAGAAAGTCAAGATGGGAGGAACTCTGTAGCTGTCAAGAGGATAAGTGTGATTTTTGGCCTAGATGGAAGTGAACAGTATCAGCTGGAATTTTTTGAGAATATTTATGTCAGGGAAGGAAGTATGCAATATTGTTAGTGGAGAAGCCAAGGCTAGAGATAGTAGACACTAGAGGACAATGCTAGGTGGTGGGACAGATAGGGACTAGATGACTGGTATTAATATGGCTGATAACATGTTTGCGTTGGACAATGTTGGAAGGCAGTAGTCATTTTCACTAGGATTTTGTTTGTTTCCATGAAGGTTATGTCAAGTGGAGAAATTTCTTTTGAAATCACTATGTTCAAATGATGAACACTATTGAGAATAATTTATTTTTAAACTCCCATCAAATATACATTTTTTTTAAAGTAAATGCATTAGCAGACAGGTTTGGCCCAGATTTTGCAAGCGGCATTTCCATTCTTCTTCGTGGTCTCCATGCAAATTACACACCAGTTACATGCCCCTAGTAGTACATAGGCGGCGGCTCCCGCCCATTCCCTCAGTTCCTTTTAGGCTGCGCTGGGCTTCGCTCTCCAGATCGAACCTCTCCAGCCTAAATGGTTCGTCATTTTTTCTTTCTTTTCTCCCCTTCTATTTAGAAAAAAAGAAAAATTCTTCTTTAACTATGTGAAGAGAAGGCTGCTGCTTCTCTCCCCTTCCTTCCCCTCTCAATCTCCAGTTTTCTCTCCTTTCTTCCTTGAATCGCCCATGTGTGGCCCTTAAGGGACAGCATGGCCGATTCAACTCCATGTCGCTGCTCCTCTTGTGCAGCTAGGATGCCCGCCAACAATGGGAACCCTAAGTGCCTCCTCTGCTTTGGGGAGGGGCACATTGTGGAGACTTGCACCCATTGCCGGGCCTTTAAGAACCAAGTGCCCCAACAAAGAGCCACACGTCTTACACAGGCCTTATGGCAGCATGCCTTTACATCCTTTACTCCGGGAGTGGATACCCCCCCCCCCCGGTGGAGGATTCCTCTAAGCCCACCAGGGCAAGGAGAAGGGCAGTGCCGCTAGGGGAAGCCCCATCCAACACCGCAGCACCGGCTAAGAAAAGGAAGCCCTGTGAGGGAGCTGCTCCCTTCAGCATCAGAACCAGCCCGGGATCACCCAGTTTCCCCGGCCAGCGGACCGCCCTCGGGCGTGACCCCCTCTGCTCCAGGATTGGAGCAGGCAGGTGCGACCATCCTGGCAACGCCGCCCATGCCTCTGGCCACCTCCACATGCGGCACGGCTGCCATGGTAGCAATGGAGACTGCCACTGGAACATCTCCCCCCCGCTCCCAGGGAACACCGATCTCCCGTGGCGCCTGCGGGTGCTGAGGATCTGCAATGGAGCCGGCAGGCTCATCACACCCGCCCCCCCGCTGGAACCGAGGGGGATTGTCACAACAGCTAGAGGCCTCCCCGCTCTCCAGCTCCACAATCTTGAGCTCTCTGCCAACGGGGAGGCCCTGCCCAGCCAATTCATTGGAGGCCCGCGGTCCCCACACCAGGCCCAGGCTCCTGACCTCAAGGTAGAGGCCTAGGATGGCACAACATGCACGAAGCCTCTTCCTCTAGCGACTCCGCTCCTAGAGAGCGTCGCCACCGCCGGCGCAAACATTCTCCCACCTCACCACCAGCACCCAGGACACATGTATGAGACTGAGGCAGCCGGCAGGAGCGCTCCAGGACCGCATGGCGCTCAGATTGTACCAGCAGGAAGCAGGGCTCTCAACGATCAGATTACAGCACTGCAGCTCCTCACCATTGACGGATCTCACCTAGTGGTGAGTCGAGCAGCACTTCCAGATACAAGGACAGGCCTCACAAGCCCAACAAGCACAACTGGTACAGCGAGAACTCGGCAAGCGATGAGACCTACCCCAGATTCCCCCGCCAGTGCTACCACTCCCACAGCCCTGCTTTGCGCCGGAATGAACACATGCCACCCAATGGGACAGGAGCACCTGCCATCGATGAGCAATATCACAAGACTCAGGTCAGAGCCACTCCCCTGTCCCGGGAGGCCCCCACTCCCCTACAACCTCAACCCACTCCAGGAGGCAGGCCTTGGACCAGGATCTCTCCTTTTCACCTGCCAAGGGGAGTAGTTTCTCTGAGCTGGTGCTCCGCCTGGCTGAGGACTTAAGCTTCCAAACCTGCCAGCCCCTTGAACCTGAGGCAGACCCATGCTATAATGTGCTTGCCTCTGGGGACAACACCACAGTGTCCATCCCGGTCATGCCTGCCCTGCTGCGCACAGCACAGCAGTCCTGAAGGTCCCATCTGGCCCTTTGGCCACCTCACGCAGGGCTGAATCCAGGTTTAAAGTTATGGTCTAGCCCTTCCCCTTCCTACTCCATCACCCTAGGCCCAACTCCATCATCGTGGAGGCCATGCAGGGTACTCCACAGAGGGACCAGTCCTCCACAGTGGACAGAGAGGGGTGCCGTGTGAATACTATGTCCGAAAAGATCTATGCTGCAGCTACACTTGGCTTCAGAATATCCAACTATGAGGCCACTGTGGCTAGATACCAACTTTTCCTATGGGAGGAGCTGGGAGCTATTATGGGCCAGGTCCCTGAGCACCTGCGTGAGCCCGTCTGCCTCATGCACACTGAGGCTGAGGATCTCTTCAGGTTCCAGCTGGAAGCATCTCGATACCACGTCGACTGTTACAGCAAGGCCATGATGGGGGCAGTGGCTATATGCCGCCATGCCTGGTTGCGTTCTGCCTCTCTCCCTGCTGAAACCTGAGCCTGCTTTAAAGACCTACTCTTCAATGGCAAAGGGCTCTTCAGTACCCAAACTGACGAGAGTATGAACTCTCTCTACAAAGTGCACACCACCGGAATGCTTGTGGGCTTTGGCCAGGGCCCAGCACAGAGGAGTTGGCAGGGAACCCAGTTGGTCCCCAATCGCTGTTCTGGTCCGGACTGCCCCATGCACTCCGGAGCACCACCTGCTAACAAAAGGCAGGACTTCCAACCCCACCAGAAGCCCCAGCAGAAGCGCCAGGACAACAGGTGCAGGGTATGATGCCCTAGCCCAGGCAGCCCCTCTGCCACCTCATCTGCCACTCCACCTCCCACCATCTGCTTCACAGACCACCTGGTGCGATTCCTCCCTGCATGGGAGGTCATCACCTCAGACTCCTGTGTCCTCTCCATCATCAGGTTGGGATACAGAATAGAATTCGACTCCCTCCTGCCCCTCGGCCACATCAGGACCATGACCCCATCGCCCATCCTATGGGCAGAATTACAAGCCATGCTGGACAAGGGGACAGTTGAGCGTGTTTCTCCCTCTGACCACAGGGGCTTCTACTCTAGGTACTTCACAATACCCAAGTGAGATGGGATTCTGAGGCCCATACTGGACTTAAGGAGGGCGAACAAATTCATCACCCCTAAGAAGTTCAGGATGGTCTCACTGCAGGGCGTTCTCCCTCTCCTTAACCAAGGAGACTGGTTTTCCTCCATAGACCTCAAGGACGCTTACTTTCATATCACGATCCACCTGGAGTTCAGACATTTTCTGTGCTTCCAGATTGGCCAGCAAGCCTCTCAGTTCTGCGTTCTGCCCTTAGGGCTAGCCACGGCCCCACACGTATTCACCAAATGCGTGGCGGTTGCTTGTGCCCACATCAGGCTCCAGGGGATACAGGTTTTTCCTTACATGGATGACTGGCCCCTCGTGGCCCCCTCCAGGGAGGATCTACTGCGCGGCCTGTCTCTGACACGCTGCCTCCTTCAGGACCCGGGGCTCCTCATTAACCATGAAAAACCTGTTCTCTTCCCTACACAGTCTATACTCTTCATAGGGGCTCGCCTGGATGCCACGCTCGCCAAAGCCTTTCTTCCACAGCCAAGGGCAGAGGCCATTGCCACCCTGGCCACAGCCATCAGGGCTGCACCTCGCTCCACCGCCCACACTATCCAGAAGTTGCTGGGCCTCATGGCTGCCACGGTCACGGGACTTCAGCTGACAAGGCTTCACATGAGACCTCTTCAGCTGTGGACCGTGAGAGCCTTCGTGTGGGACGAAGACTCTCACTGAACCCACCTGACCGCTCCCCCCCCAGAAGGTCAGGGAATCCCTACTATGGTGGTGCGCTGTGGACAACCTCACCATGGGCATGCCCTTCCTTCCCTCCACAGCCCTCTTTGACCATCACCACCGACGCCTCCAACATTGGCTGGGGTGCTCACTGTGCAGACATGTGTGCTCTAGGTCACTGGGACCAGAGGGAGGCACATCTCCATATCAATGATCTGGAGATGCTGGTGGTCCAGAAAGCCCTGGCGTCCTTCCAGGACACCCTGTCAGGGCGTCATGTTCAGGTAGCCATAGACAACACCACCGTCATGTATTACCTGAACAAGCAGGGAGGGACCCATTCTGCCCGCCTCGCGAGCATGGCCTCAGACATCTGGCACTGGTGCACCCAGAAGGGCATCACCATCACTGCAGTGCACATCGCAGGGAACCTAAACACCCTAGCTGACTCCTTCAGTCGCGCAACCTCCACCCACCATGAGTGGGAGCTGGAGACAGCCACCTTCCTTTCTCTGTGCTCCAAATTTGGTCAGCCCAAGATTGACCTCTTGGCTACCCTAAAAAACGTAATGTGCAGGCTGTTCTGCTCCTGAGCAGGACACAGCAGGGCATCCCTGGGGGATGCGTTCCTACACAGGTGTGAGTGGGACCTCTTCTATGCCTTCCCCCGCTCTCCCTGATGACCAAATAGTGGCCAAAGTCCAGAGGGAGGGGACCACATGCATTCTGATCACTCCCTGGTGGCCGAGACAACCCTGGTTCCCTCTCCTCCTCTGCCTGTCAGGGAACCACCTGCCCTTCAGGTCCAGCCTCCCCTCCCAGGACCCTGCCCTCCCCTCCCTGCACCCCAACCTCAGGACCCTGCGCCTAATGGCCTGAAAAATGGCCCTGACAGAACCCTACCGCTCCCTACCTCAGGCTGTTGCTGCCGTGCTATTGGCCGCCCTCAAACCTTCCACGCACTGTTCCTACGAGTCTAAGTGGAAAACCTTCTTGGCTTCTGCTGCAGCACAGAGCCTTGACTCCTCCTTAGCCTCCATGAAACATATCCTGGAGTACCTGCAATCCTGCTTCACAGTGGGTCTCTCTCCCTCTTCCATCAGCCCTGCTCCCCTTCTTGGAGCCTCTCTGTAGTCCTGCAGGCCCTTGCCTACTACAGGTCCAGGACTGAGACCATCTGCCGCTCAGAGCACCTCTTCATTTGCTACGAGGGCCCCAAAGTTGGGGAAGCAGTCTCCAGCCAAAGACTTTCCAAATGGGTCTCCATCACCCCCGCATAAGAGGTGGCCAAGATCCCGATGACTGGACAGCATGCACTCCACACGCGCCCAGGCCACATCCACTGCTCTACTGGCCAGTGTTTCTTTCCAGGAAATCTGCAGGGCAGCGACATGGTCCACACCATTGACCCTAGTTCGCCACTACCAGGTAGACGTCCGTGCCGGACAGGACTGTGCCTTTGCAAAGACCGTCCTCTCATCTATACTGCGGTGACGATAGCCCCCTCCCTCTTCCTGAGGGGTCAGCTTGCTAATCGCTCCATTGTTGTGTGATTTGCATGGAGAACACGAAGAAGAAAGGCAGGTTGCTTACCTGTAACTGTCGTTCTTCAAGTGGTCATCCATGCATTCACATTACCCGCCCTCCGCCCCACTGGCTATCATCGGCTTCTACCCCATATGGGCCGAGGCAGGGCACGATCACTGCTCCATATATGATGCTTGGATCTCTCGCATGCCTGGCATAGCGCCGTCTTAGGGCACTGAGGGAATGGGCGGGAGTCGCTGCCTATGTACCACTAGGGGCGTGCGGCGGTTCTGGCTCCTACCCACTCCATGGCGACCAGCTCTGGAAGTTTCCACTGGATGAGGCCTACGCTGCGTGTCAAGCCCCATTGGTGTGTGAATGCATGGATGACCACTTGAAGAACGACAGTTACAGGTAAGCAACCTACCTTTTTCAAATGCTACTTAATTAGTGGCTAGCTTTTCAGAGGATTAGGTTTGCTTTGAGAGATTTTAACTTCACTGCTACATGAGCTAAGATAACAAGGCAAACCCTTCCCATGCATAAGCCAAGAATCTCCAGTTGCCCTGGTGCATGATCATAGAGAGTGGATTGTGTATTTGCTGCATAATACAACTTGATGCAGTGTCTTCTGAATAATTGAGGCCCAAACTAAGAGAAAAAACTGACTAGAAAGTAGACTTTATTCTTCAATTTAAAATAAGTTTGCCAGTGTATAGCACTTGGCATAGCGTGAGTAATTAAAGCTGCCATCAACAGCCATTCCTTGCTTGAAAAGGCAAGCTGACTTACAAATTCTACTTTACATGTCTTGGTCTCTGGTACATTTATATTTTCAGTGGAGTATCTAGAACCTCAAAGGAGCAAGAAGTGTATCTGCAGGCAGAATCTATTCATTTCAGGGGAAAAAATGAAACATAAACACTTAAGCCCTAAACTCCCCAATTTTCCTTGTAACACACCCAACAAATAGAATCCAGGATCTATCTTCCATGAGAGGAGAATGGGCTGCACATGTGGATGGTCCCTCTATCCAATTTTAATGACCCCTCTACCCCATCTCTCCTACACTATAGTTCACACCATTCAGCAAACTGTCTGTGCAGCATTTTCAGGAGGGCTGTAGGGTGGGGAAGTTCACTTTGCTTAGCCTAGTTGCTCAGGGGTAAGGCTGGATTCACCCTTAGCTTACAAATGATACCACAGAAGGAAAACATAGTGTCAATTAATCTGTGCCCAGAAGGCACCAGTGATAGATTGAGAAAGAGTAAGCTTAGAGATTCCTTTTTTGACCATAATTGAAAGCATCACTGAGGTTAATGGGTATTGTTACAAGTATGAAATAAACTTCAGCTTAGGCTGAAATCAAGAACCTGTGTGTTGAAAATCCCACGTTTTGATCAGAGCGTTTAACTAAATGAATCTTGTCATAACAGTCACATGATACCAAATTAAAGTATAATGTTTTCAAGTGCATATTCTAGTTACATATTAAACTATGCATTTTGTGGTTCTCTAGATAAAAGGGGAACATCAATGTAACATTATCTTCTTTCCAGGTTTTACAAACAATAGAAAACACAGCATGGTGGCTGTGTTTTCATCGTGGCCTCTGTGCATCACACATTATGGGTGCTGCGCCTGTGTAGTGCCTGTTGGTGGGAAGATTAAAAAGCTTTAATGGTTTTGGTGGGAACTCCATGCCCTCCCCCCTACAGTGTAAATGGGCGGCGTGCCCCAGTCTACTTGCGACCACCATGCGCTGTGCCTCGAGCCTTTCACTTGACTCTCGTAGCTATATTCTAATAAGTTTTACTGTTGTTCTCCTGACTTTACAGCTTTTCTCTTTCTATTCCTTCATCCAAGGTATAACCCATCCAATCCCTGCCCCCTGTTTGCATAGTTTTTCCTAACCCTTTCCCCTTTCCCTTCTCAATAATACTACAAAACCCTTCTATTGTTACTCTTCTTGTTAATTCTTCTGTCATTTGCTGTTTTTCTTCTCTCACTTCTTCAACGAATTCAGCAAGAGTTCACAGTGCGGGGCTAAAATGTCCCCCACCGATCCTCATGACTTGTGCCTTCTATGCTTGGGAGAAGGTCACAGGACCGATAAGTGCTGCCATTGCCAGTCCTTTACCAGGCAGGCCTGCAAGAACCGGAAAAACTTTCTGCAGAAAATGCTTGGGACCAGGCTTTGGTTGCCATGAAGAAGGTTTCAGCAGAGACCTCTGTGGCAGGTCCATCCAAGGTGGCTCCTCCTTGTCCATCTGACAGTGATGTAACTTGCAAGGAGGCAAAGCGCTCCTCCCATTCTCCTTACCAAAAGCAGAAGGAGAAGAGGAAGCATGTTGAGTCCAATGAGTCCTCTGTGTTGAAAAGACCTAAGAAGGAAAAGCCCGACAAGGTGGAACGCAGGCACAAGAAGCATCCTAAAGTGCCTTGTGCGGAATCGGTGTCCTCTCCACCTTCAGTACCGATTGCCGTCTTGTTCCTGGCTCCAATTGAACAAACTATTTCATGGGTTCTCAAACTAGGGCCCAGGGGCCGGATCCGGCCCACCATGCCCATTTGGACCCGCCACGCACGCACCTGCCCACCTCGCCCTGTGCGTGGGGAGGCAGTGGTTTGCTCTCTTGGAGAAAACAATCTCCAAGCGAGCAAGCCGCTGCCTCATGCGCCCACCTCACGGCGCATGCCCGCCCCCTCCTTCCCTCGCCATTTGCCCCACCCCCACCTCAGTGCACGCGCTCGCACACACTGCTCCCACTCTGGCCCACACGCACCGCCGGCACCACCTTTCCGACCTTCACTCAGCACTAACACCTTTCAACTGGCCCCTGGTTAAAAAGTTTGAGGACCCTTGTACTTTTCAGTTGGTCATGCAAGTGACTGCACTGGGGTCTGCACCACGGATCGTCATCTTGGCTCCGTCCACTCCTGATCGTTTCGATCTTGTGGCTAGAGGGTTGATGTCGGATGGTGAAATCTGGGAGTCTCCACCTCGGTCTTGCACTGACCTGCCACCTGTCTGTTCCCCGACACTGATGCCTACATCTCTGGAGGGATCTCTGAGGGCTCCGCAATGCCCAGCCTCCCTCCAACAACAACAGGCCCCAGTTCAGCCTTCAAAATACTGGGTTCCTCTACCATATGGGGAGTTTGATCCATCTCAGTCCTATCCATGGGACTATTATCCTCCCTATGGCTACTACCCAAGGCCTTTGATCCATCCTCATCATTCCACCCCTCATTTGGTGTCGAGGGATGCCCTGTCAACCTCTGTGCCTGCTCTTTTCTGACCTCCGCCGTCTCCTGCCGGGTCATCCTCGAGTCCCCCATTCCACTCTGATTCTGACTCAGATGACTCTGAACAGGCATTGACGTCGCCAGATGCTGTTATCTCTACTCAAGGTCCAGGTTCTCCTGGAGATTTGCATGGCAACTTCGGGGAATTGCTGTCAAGGATGACGAAGTATTTGGAGATCGATGTCCAACATTGCATCAACCGCAATCAAGATTACATATATGACACCGTCAGAAGGGAGGACTCATCCTCCATCTTTCTACCATTCATTACAACCCTAAAGCAAGTGATGATGTATACATGGCAGCTCCCCAATCAGCTGCATTCGACATCCAGGCAACTGGAATCCATGTATAAGGTTTGGGAGCAAGACATGCCATCGCTTCTCAAGCATCCCAAGCCAAACTCAATTGTCATCAAGTCCTCCCAGAATGGAGAAGACAAAGTGCACTCGACACTGAAACAGAAGGAAGACAGAAAGATTGACATGATGTCTCATCGTATCTATCCTGCTATGGGACTTGGGCTGTGTATCTCCAATTACAAAGCTCGATGGCGAGGTATCAGTACGTTTTCATGCAGAAGCTCGGGTAGCTCACCGCTAATCTCCCAGACCAGCATAGTGACCTTGCCTACATGTTCACCCACGAGGCTATGCAGCTTTCCATCCAAAAACTTAATACAGCGAGACATGTCAATTGTGACTCTTGGGCTCTCGTCGGTGCAGTCGCCCTTTGTCGCCATGACTGGTTACGCTCAGGTAACCTACCCAATGGGACCAAGCGGCACATGGAAAACATGCCCTTTGATGGCTACGGGTTCTTCCACTCAAAAATGGATGACAAGCTGGAGAATATTCAGAAAGCTCGTCTTACAGCTCGCCGTATGGAGACGCCGTCTCAACATCGACGTGGCTGTGGCTTCTCTCTCAGTACCAGTATCAGCCTTACCCACAGTATGCAGGATGCCATCAATTCCAACAGCGTCAGCAAAGGAACCGGAGGCAGAATGCGCCACGATACCAGCAGGCTCAACGCCATCCCAAAACCGACAAATGCCAGCATTGATGGGATGCGCGAACCTCTCCTCGATCCTCCAACCCACCTTCCCCTCTTCCTCTTGGGGATTGGCTGCAAGGCTGACCCCCCATCTGGGAGTCTGTCACATCTGATAGGTGGATACAAAATCAAGTTTGACACCGTGCCTCCTGCAGGACCTATCCGATATTTGGCTACCTTTCCAGTCATTCTAGATGAAGTTTCCCAGCTACTTCGTAAAGGAGCGATTCAAAAACTGCACCGCTCTGAAGGCCTGCATGTTTTCTACTCTAGGTACTTTATGTTATCAAAAAGGGATGGTGGTCTATGCCCAATATTGCATTTACGTGGTGTTAACTAATACATCAAAACCAAAAAATTCCGAATGACCGCACTCCACAATATCCTTCCATTGCTCAGGAAAGAGGATTAGTTCACATCCTTATTCTTAAACGATGCTTATTGATTATGGGCACTCCGCCCATTTATACTATGGTGGGGAGTGCCCGGAGTTCCTGCGAAAACTGTTAAAGCTGTTTAATCTTCCAGGCAACCGGCATTGTTGTGTGTGAATATACAGGTGGCCACTCGAAGAACAACAGTTACAGGTAAGCAATCTGCCTTTCTGAATATCTGAAGTTTTCAGCTGTTCTTGAAAAAGGATGACGTGCAGGGTACAATTGACAATAACAAAAGTATTTATGGTTTGGAGGACATGCTGGAGGCATAAATCAATAGGCCAGTGAATGGTTAGCAAAAAATATATTTATCTTTTTATGGTAATTCACTGTGGCGTACTGCTTAGATTGTTGGACTGAGACTCTAGGGATCCAGGTTCTTGTCGCCACCTGGCCATGAAGTTCACTGGGTGATATTGGGCCACTCGCCGCTTCTCAGTCTAACCTACCTCACAGGACTTTTGTGAGGATAAAGTGGAGAAGAGGATTATGTAAGCTTCCTTGGGTTACTTGCAGGAAAAAAAAAGGGAGGATATAACTATAATACATAAATTGTTTAGGACTCTGAAAAACTGCAGATTTTATGAGACTCATTGACATGCATCAGGCTGCATCACACTCTCTGTCATGTTTCTGCATTATGAATAGATAAGTTTTCTTTTCCACTACTCCTACATTCTTGAAAATGTAAAACTGATAATTTTTCAAGATGCCACTAATTCCTTTTTAAAAAGTCTTCCTTTTCATTCTCTCAACTCCCAGTGTAGTTCTTAGGGTGTCATCTAGTCAAGCTTTTCTTTTTTTAAAATACGAATACTGCAACTCAGGCCATGTGTAAAGTTGTTCTGTGACCTTGTTAGAATCTTTGCACAGAAAATTATAGTGAGCAAATTTCTATGTGCCATATTTCTGTCCTTTATTGTTTTTTTCTTTTAGGAACACCACTTTTGGTAAGAAGGAGCAGTGATCCGGCACTGGGTCCCCCTAATGACTTCCCTGTAGGAACTTCGAATGCCACTGACCATGTTCTGAAGTCTTCTGTTTCAGTAGGTATCTGGTGCTTCTGGATGATATTGCTGTTCCTTGTCATCTTAGAAATTACATGTTGTACAAATGGATAGAAGGGCAGGCAACAAAGCTGTGTGCAAAGCTGCTCTCAAGGGTTCTGGGAGTCTTCAGAATGTGGCTTAGAAAATGATGGTGAGTAGGAGGTAAGGCAGTGAATAACCCATATTGCTGCTACTAATAAAAGCAATCCATATTCTGAAACATGATCTAGAAAAAAACCGCAACCATGATAGGAATCGCCTTGCTCTATTTGTGTATTATATACTACTCAAGAGATACACTGAGTAGCATTTGATCACAAGACAAAGGCAATTGTTGTGATGTGAGACAACAGGAGAAATTGACTTGTAGTTACTTTGTTCCTTTCTTTTGTGACTCTGTACATATAAATTAGCTTGCGGGTTTTGGCAGCATGTATAAATTCTAGAACAGAATAGGTGCTGTATTTAAAAATGGCAACAACCATCACAGTAGATAACAATCCCAACACTTTTAACTGTATAAGAAGTCATTTAAAGGATGAGATTAGTACATCTTCAAATCACTTCCACTTTATTATGCAGCAAACATGTTAGTAGCAGGATGAACCCATGTTATTTGTACCATACATGGATGCAGTGAAAATACAAATGTAACTTTGTGAATACACAATTGCTGCATAACTGGAGAGTGTCTCTCCTTGTTCATGCCCATGAAAGTGCTCTGTCCCTCTAATCCATGGATCCTCAAACTACGGGCCATGGCCCCGATCTGGCTCGCCATGCCCATTTATCCAGCCCGCCTCAGAGATTTTGGACTCACCATGCTTGCTGCTGCCTGCCTCACTGTGCGTGCCCACCCCCACCTTGCCTTGCTGCGCGTGCACCACCCCCGCACTGCCCCCTCACCGGCCCATGCCCGCCACCAGCACCTTTCAACTGGCCCTCTGTTAAAAAAATTTGAGGACCCCTTCTCTAATCTGTCTTGAATGAAAAGCAACCAGGGAAACAAAGTTAAGCCACCCTGAGCTCCTTACAGGGTGGAATGTAAGTGTAATAAATACGGTTACAAAATGAGATGTATTTGCAGCAAATGTTGAATTTGCAGCAAATGTTTTTGCTTGGTTTATGTAATATTCTCCTTATTGTTACATTTGATCTTTGGTAGCAGCAGAAACACTAAAGGAACAAATTATGTAAGAACTTGGATTTTGTGCCTAATTGATTCTGTTGCTCCCAACTGACATAGGTTTTGCTTGCTTAGTTATTTAAGATTCCTTTACCACCACTGCTTGCAAGGATCTAAGCATTTTTCTGAACAAAGATATTAAATATTGGGGTAGATATTTGTGTAAAATTCTGTAGCAGTGGAATTGAATTAAATTTAACCACACATTATGTTTACGAAACAGCAGACACAGAATGAGGATAGGCCTTAATTGAAGTATCTCTTAATGGAGTTTCCACACCCCTACAAGTACAAACTAATACGGACAGAAATCAACTAGTTCACAATGAAATCATTAACATGCATCATATACATTAAGTTTGGGTAAAAATGAAAGTCCTTAATCTTGCAGTATTCGACTGCAATGCCAGGAAGGTGGCTCAAAGGAGGTGGAGAGAAAGCTTAGATTCAGCTCCAGGAAGGTAAACTAAAAGTTGAGGACTTCCTTCATAAAAGCTTTAAGGGAAAAAAGGATCAACTTTGTGTGAAAGGCTGAGTTCTTCTTCACCTTTCACAAATCATTTAGCCAAGCTTGCTTCAAAATCATATACAGGCCTTATATAAAGGTATTTCACATTTATATCACAGGTACCCAGTAAGCTCTTATTTTCATATATTTTGAGCAAGTGACCAGAAATGCATACAGCTCAAGATTAAATACAGGTTTGTACCTTGTATGTGGTTTGCTAAACAGTTGTCAGGGAGTGGTTACAACAGTTGTTAATCTCTGTAAAGAAGAGTTTCATGCTGTCCAGTTATAAATCAATGAACTCTACTAGTGGAGTCAGTAGAGAGTAACAGTACTACTGCACTGCATAGTTGCTTATCTCTTACATGCACAATTACAAATAATTAATTGGAAAATTAAACTGCACGTGATCCAAATTTGTAATGCAGGCTGTGCAAATATATTAAGTTGGCTAGAAGGAAAATGAACAGTTTACAGTGGTGCCCAAGAGGATGTTAGAACAAGAATTATTTCCAATATTGTCTTCTAAACTCAAGCCAATGTTAAATTAATAAACTTCAGGTCTTGTTCTGAGATATGAACTAATACTACCTCAATAAATTTGAATATGTGCACTGATTATTTGAAATATATTCAATTGAGCAAGTTATTGAAAGTATGTTAACAATAACAATATATATTAACTCGAATTTAGTACTAATTCGAAGTTCAAGTTCAGATTGGGTAAAGGCTGTAAATAGTAATATCTATAATATTTAAGCTATAATGTGTAATTAAGTGTATCTTTTTATTATGACTTAATAGAACTATGGGTCAAATGGGTTACCTATAGTTTTGAATAGTGCGGTTAACTTGTTAAGTTAAAAAAAGAAAACGCCTTCCAAAGTTATGTTTGGAATGAATTAATTTGGTTAAGGGCATTTTTCAACCTCTAGACATCTTTTCGCCAGACCCTACTACAGGGGTGGCCAACCAAGGTTTGGGAGCCACATGTGACTCTTTTAATTTATTTTGTGGCTTGTGGCTCGCCCTTGAGCATCCACTTGCAGCTCTCAAACATCTGATATTTACTGTATGTGGCTCTTCCATTGAGCAGGCCTGACCACCCCTGTACTACTATGTGCCTCCACCCACCGCCCCGTACATATGGCAGTATGTGCACCTTGTGACTGGTTACTCTCACTTTGCTCTTCCTTGCTACTCAGCAAACTAGGAAGGTTCCTTTAGTGTGTTATCTGAACTGAGATTCTTCATCGTGGTCTCCATGCATCACAGATTATCAGTGCTGTGCCTGTGCAATGCCTGTTGCCTAAAAAAATTGAATAGCTTTAACAGTTTTTGGTGGGAACTCCATGCCCTCCCCTCCATAGTATAAATGGATGGAGTGCCCACCCTTTCTTCAGTCTGCTTGTGACCGCTGTTCGCCATCCTTCGGGCCTTCTTGCTTCTTGCTTTCTGCTTGCGCTTCTAGATTGTAAACTTTTAAATCTTGTCTTCTTTCTGATCGTTCCTTTCCACTTTACAACTTGTAGCTTTTTATTCTAGTTCGTCCCTTACAGACCCCTACCCTTACTTTTCTTATTCTCCCCACTTCCCCTCTCAAAAACAAAAAACAAAACAAAAACACCCTTTCTATCGTCCTTCTCTTCCACAAACTTTCTCAGTTTGCTGTTTCTCTCCTCTTTTCTTCCTTGATGGCACAGTGGGTGGCCTTCTGTATGTGCTCTCAGTGTGGAGCCAAGATGTCTCCCACCGATGCTCATGATCTGTGTCTTCTCTGCCTCGGAGAAGGGCACAGAACTGATAAATGCAGCCACTGCCAGTTGTTCAACAGGCAGGCTTGGAAAAATCATGAGAATAGGCTGTGAAAAATGTTATGGGACCAAGTGCTGGTTGCCATGAAGCAGGTTTTGGCTGAGGCCAGCTCTTCTGTGACTTTGGGACTGCTGAAATCCTTCCCCGTTCACCCATCTGAAGGGGATCCTGTTAGGAAAGATGGAAAGCACTCCTCTAATTCTCCTCCCCACAAACATAAGGAGAAGAGGAAGCATGTCAGGTCTGAAGATTCTTTGAAGCCCAAACGTCCTAAGAAGGACAAACCTGACAAATTCGAGTGCTGGCACAAGAAACGTGCCAGGGTGCCTCGCTCGGAGCCAGCTACTGCACCGATCTCAGTCCTGGCTGAAACTCCAAGCTGCCAATCCGTTATGCAGGTGACACCTCCATCATCACCCCTGTGATTTACAACTTTGCCACACTCCAGTCCCAAGCCTTTGGTGAGAGGGTCAATCTCTGACAGAGAAATCCATGAATCTCCTCCACAACTGGGATCAGAACGTCCACCTGCGAGATTACCAACACCTGCACCTGCAGCTCAATCATCTCTGGAGAGATCTCTGAGGCTACCCCAATGTCCATCGTCCCTCTTACCTCCCCAGCCTTCTGCTCCACAACCTTTGTGGTACTGGGTTCCTCTGCTGTATGGAGAATTTGATCCTGACCGCTTCTACTGGCCTTATCTGTGGGATTACTATTCCCCATATGGATACTACCCATGACCACCAATGCATCCCCATCATTCCACCCCTCACTTGGTGTCGAGGGATGCCACATCATCTTCTGCAGCGCTCACCTGTCCACCAGCATCTCCTGACGGGTCCTCATCCAGTCTGCCTTACATCTCGGATTCGGAGGATTCTAAGCAAGCCTCCACATCTCCTGACACTGTCATTTCTACCCAAGGTCCTGGATCTCCAGGCGACTCCCAGGACACCTTCTCTGAGCTGCTCTCCTGGATTACCAAATCGCTGGAGATAGACGTACAGCAGCGAATTGATCCCAACCAGGACAACATTTACGACATTGTTCATAAAGAGGACTCATCGTCCATCGCTCTGCCTTTCATCACCAATCTTTGACAGGCGATGACCAATGCTTGGCAGCTTCCGAACCACCCACATCCCACCTCCAGACATCTAGAGGGGATGTACAAAGTATGGTAGCAAGACATTCCACTCCTCCTCAAACACCCTCAGCCGAATTCGATAGTGATTGACTCCTCCCAGGGAAGACAGAACAAAGAACTTTCACCTCCTGCTGATAGGGAGGGCAGAAAGATTGACATGATGTCTCGCTGCATCTATGCCAGAATGGGACTCGTTCTTAGGATTTCCAACTGCGAGGCCACTATGGCCCGCTCTCAGTTCTTTTTGTGGCAGAAGATTGAGTCCCTCGCTGCATTCCTCCTGGACTGTCGTGAGGGGCAGCCCGGCATGTAAACATTCCACACATTCTAGAGCAATAAAACTAAAATAATGCTAATTGTCTACAGGATTTACAATTCTATAGATAAGTTCCCTAATAGCAGTCCTTGCTAAGCAGATGTCAGCCCTATAATGGTGTCTCTTTCTGAGCCCACGTGGGATCATTCTCCCAGGTCACGCCTTTCCTCCCTCTTACGCAGTCTACTTTGTAGGTGTAAAATACGTCTGTTCTGGGCTCTTGAAAAATCCATGACACCTATTGTGTCTTCTGTTTCTGGCTCAGGGAGATCAGCATCAGGGAGGGAAGAGGCAGTTTGCTCTGCCTCCTTCTGAGTAGAACTTGCAGCTTCCTCTTTCTCATGACTCTCTGTCTCTGATAAAGGTCCAGGCGTTTGCTCAACATGCTGGGGCTCAGAGGAAGACGCAGTAGCTGGCTCAGCCGTCCCTGCATTGGGTTGTGGGGTCGACTCTTGGGCACTGGGTGCCAAGTGCAAGGTCTCCTCGTGAGTCACTGTTTCTGTCGGAGCTTCATGCATGACACGGACCAGCAAAGGGAACTGGCCCACCTTTTCACTGGGGAGGCAATGCAGCTTTCCAGACAGCAGCTCAACACGACAAGAGGTCATGTCAGTTATGACTCCCGGGTTCTCATCTGTGTCATCGCACTTAGTCACCAAGCCTGGCTGCGATCCGGCAATTTGCCACAGGAAAGCAAACAGCGTGTTGAGAACATGCCATTTTATGGCTCCAGATTGTTCAGTGCAAAGA
This sequence comes from Varanus komodoensis, assembly GCF_004798865.1. NCBI lineage: Eukaryota > Metazoa > Chordata > Lepidosauria > Squamata > Varanidae > Varanus > Varanus komodoensis. The sequence continues at coordinate 11,047,756 of NW_025335627.1, forward strand.
TGGATGACAAGCTCAATAATATCCAGAAAGCTTGTCTCACCACACGTCACATGGAAACTCCTTCCCAACAAAGATGTAAGTGGGCATGGAACAGATTTCAATACTGGTACCAGCCCTACCATCAACCGTACCCAACTGGACATCAACAATATGGCCAAATACATCAGCAGAATTGAAGCTAAAATGCGCCTTGATATCAGCAACCCAGACACCACCAGAGGCAGATAAGCATTAACGCTGATGGGACGTGCAAGCCGTTCCTCATTCATCCAATCCACCTTCCCCTCTTCCTTTTGGGGACCAGTTGCAAAGCCAATTCCCCATCTGGGAGTACATCACATCTGATAGGTGGGTTCTCACCATCGTAGAACACAGATATAAAATCAAGTTTGAGACTGTGCCACCTTCCAGCCGGATCCGGTATACAGCAACCTCTCCAGACCTCCTGGAATAAGTCACCGAGCTGCTTCGTAATTTATAATTAATTTGTAAACTCCATCTCTCTGAAGGACTGCACGGTTTCTACTCCAGGTACTTCACAGTACCAAAATGAGACAGTGGAATACTGTCTCCTGGACTTACGTGGGATCAATAAATATATTAAAACAAAAAAAAATTCAGAATGACCACGATCCAGAATATAGTTCCATTGCTCAGGAAAGAGGATTGGTTCACATCCCTGGACTTGAAAGACACTTACTTCCACATCAGCATCCATCCTACTCACAGACGCCTCCTTTGGTTCACTGTCGGTACTGATGTCTTTGAATATAATGTGTTCCCCTTCAGGTTTGCTACTGCTCCGAGTGTCTTCATCAAGTGTATGGCTCTCATTTGTGCTCATCTCCGGCTTTAGGGCATCCACATCTATCCATACCTGGATGATTGGCTTATCATCTTCTCCTCCAGGGATGATCTTTTTGCCTCCATCAGGACTACCTGTTCCCTACTTGATCATCTTGGGTTCTGTGTTAATACTGAAAATCATGCCTTGTTCCTTCTCAGGTCATCAATTTCATCAGAGCACATCTGAACTCTTTATGCACGCAAGCCTTCCTTCTGCACTCCAATGGAGCAAAGCTCAGGGAACCAAGGTTCCATTTAGATGCCAGGAAGCGCTTCCTGACAGTTAGGGGCCCGAGGGTGTGGACTGGGCTTCCATGAGAGGTGGTTGAGGCCCCATTGGTGACGGTGTTCAAAGATAGGCTGGACATGCGCATGGTGGGCATGTTGTGAGCGGAGCCGGCTGGTGCCGGAGGTCAGACTAGATGGCCCAGGAGGCCCCTTCTGACTCGCTCTGTGTCTGTGTTTCCTTGGGACTGACAGGAAAGACTGGTTTCTTCTATTTAACAGATCACTGCCCAACGAACTGTCCCTGCATACTCGATCCAATAAGTGCTCGGTCATACGGTGTCCACAGTTTCAGTGGTGCCGAATGCAAGATTGTGAATGAGACCTTTGCAGCTCTGGTTCAATCACAATTTCCACCCAGACTGTGATTGACCCAACCAGCTACTACAACTTCCGCACTCAGTCCTCCAGACCTTGTCTTGGTAGACTATCGATACCAGTCTTTCCTGTGGAGTTCCATTCCATGCACCAGAACTGACTGTGACTTTTTATACTGATGCTGCCCTGACTGGACGGGGTGCCCACTGTGCATCTCTTTAGACCAAGGCACCTGGCACGGACACAAGACTACCAGGCATATCAACTACCTGGAATTGCTGGAGGTCTTCAAAGTGCTACGTTCCTTCTGAACCATCCTTCAGGACCACATGGTCCAGATAGCATCAGACAACGTTGTGACTGTGTTCTACATAAACAGGGTGGTACGAAGTTGGTACCATTGGCACATCTCACCCTTCGTATGTGGAACTGGTGCATCGCCCACAGGATTACTCCTTGAACTTTTGATCTAGCAGGCACTGACAATGAGGAAGCCAACTCCCTCAGTAGACACATGTCGACAATGCATGAGTGGAAGCTAGATCGACAAGTCTGTCTACACCTGTTTCAACGTTGGGAAACATCAGACATAGACTTGTTTGTGACTCATGACTACTCTGTCTGTAGGACATACTGCTCCTGAGCAGGCATAAGCCTGAATTTGATCGGGGATGCACTCATGGTTTTGTGCTAGAACAAATTCTTCTACACATTCCCACTGATACCATTAATAACAAGGACCATAGCCAAAATCCAACAAGACAACGCTCACAGAATTCTCATCATCCCTTGGTGGCCCCGTCAGTCATGGTTTCCCATTCTTCTTCAACAATTTTCTTCACCTACTCAAGTTCCTCATCTTCTCACTCAGGAGCATGGTTCCATGCAACATCTGGACCTACATTCCCTAAATCTCACTGCCTGGCTTGTTCATTGACTGCTTCCCCTACCTTGATACTGACAGTTTCTTCAGATCCAATGTATTCACCTTCTTCTGGATCAACACCTATTTCTACGGCTATATCTGCACCATTACAGCTTTCCACACAAATATTGCCTTCAGTATTGACACCGGTACCGACGTTTTCCTCAGACCTGGCCAACTTTCACCCTGATATAGAGTTTATTCTTCAGTCTGCACTATGACTGACCTCACAGCGTTCCTACAATGCCAAATGGAACTGCTTCACCTCCTTTGGTGCTGCTAACCAATTTCTACCTCAATTTGCTACCATCGAGAACATCATACAATTTCTACACTTGTTACACTGTGGAGGTCTTAAACCTTTCTCCATTAACATGTATATTGCAGCTATCATCCTCGAGAATGCATTGGAGGATTGTTTGTATTGTCAATTCCTGCATGGACTACAAAGCCTTCAACCACCGATCCGATTGGTAGTACCGACATGGAGCCTCTCCATCGTCCTACAGGCTCTCACAAAGCCTCCATTTGAACCATTAGCAACAACGAATCTCCACCTTCTTTCTTGGAAAACAGCTTTCTTAGTAGCAATTACCTCAGGCAGAAGAGCCAGTGAACTCTGTGCCCTTCCTGTCGGCCCTCCATACCTCAACTTCCACAAGGACAAAGTGGTCCTGCACACCGATCCAACCTTTCTGCCCAAGGTTGCAATTCTTTTTCACCTTAATCAGGACATTGTGCTTATTTCCCTACTCCGTCAAAACCAGTTGAGCACTCCCTACATAGCCTAGACATCCAGCGATGTTTAGCCTTTTATTGATCCCGAACTGAGTCATTTAGGAATACCAAACATCTCTTTGTCAAATACTCGGAACACAACAAGGGAGCTCCTGTTAGCATTCACAGCTTTCGAAATGGATCATTGAGACGATTGAATTGGCTTACCACCTTTCAAAACTGGACTTACCTATTACTCCTAAGGGACACTCCACAAGAGCTGTTGCTGCTTCTTCTGCCCTCCATGCAGGCATCCCCTTGCAAGGTATCTGCAAAGCGGCCACATGGTCTGCTCCGTGTACTTTCATGAAGCACTGCCACTTGGACGTCAAGGTCAGACAGGACTGCTCCTTCGGCCCTACTGTCCTCTTCCCAGTTCTCCAGTGACGACACCGTCCCGCCACCGGGTGTGGTAAGCTTGCTAATCACCCATAATGTGTGATGCACAGAGGCCGCAATGAAGAAAGGCAGGTTGCTTACCTGTAATTGTCGTTCTTTGAGTGGCCATCTGTGCATTCCCACAACCCGCCCACTGGCCCCACTTGGTGTCAGTGATTGGGTGTACTATATTTTTATACACACATACACAGATATATATATGTTTACGTGAATGTATTTACAGATATATATTTCTTCTTTATGAGCCGGATTTGATACCGGCTGTCTCCACTTGGAGGTGAATGGATGGTCTTCAGCTGACTGGGGAAAGGGCAGGCACTCCATCCATTTATACTGCGGGGGGCGGGGGGTACGGAATTCTCACCAAAAACTGTTAAAGCTATTAAATCTTCCTGGCAACAGGCACCATGCAGGCGCAGTACCCATAATGTGTGAATGCATGGACAACCACTCTAAGAACGACAGTTACAGGTAAGCAACCTGCCTTTCTTCATTGTGGCCTTTGTGCATCACACATTATGATCAAGGAGAATCATTTGAGAAGCCGGAAGTTGTAGGAGCAGAGCAGACCCTGAGCTGTGTTTCTGGCATGTGTTAAGCTAATAAGTGGAAACATCTCTTGAGGCTAATGTGTATTACACTTTAATTGCTGTTAGAATATTTAGCAGTACATAAAAGTAAGCTCTATTAGCACCAGCTACTTTGAATCTATACTTAAATGCATGCCAAAATTAATTTCCATATATACATTGTGGACATATAATTGTAATTTGGAAAAGTTGTTAATCAGAAGCCTTTTGTGCTTCAAATTTTGGTTTAAGAAAAGGGTCAAGGCTCTAGTTCTTCTACAGCTAAGTGCAATGTTACGGTTTTAGCTATATGATCAAGCATTTTAATATTAACATACTATTTATCAGTGACCAGGCCAATTGCTCCTTTTTCATATGGGTATGAAATTATGGGTGGTGTTAGACTGGTGCTGCAGAAACTGATGAAAAAGGAACTGATTGCAGAGCTTGTGAAGCAGTAGTCTTGCGAAATGTTGGGACCTATGTTTCCCTATGTAACCTATTCTCACTTTTCATCACTTGTTCTGATATTCTGCTTAAGTCTCAAGCTGTTCCCAAATGGAGTAAAGAGCACAAGCTAGTAATTTCACAGAAATCTTAAGCATCTTTTTTCCTGCCTCTGGTCATAAACTGAGCATTTTCAATGGAGAACAGGGAAATCACCTAGAGGCCAGGTTTACAGAACCAGGGAAGGGACATGTAGTCTAGCTGTTAGTTCCTGTGGAAAATGAATACATACAGTCTTCATTCTTACATACATACATAGACTATTCAGATAAGCTCCTACCACAGTAAGCAGCTTGTTAGTAGGAAGGGGAGTGCTTGAAGAAATGTGGGCATTCCTACCTATCAAAAGTTTCCAGAACGCAGAGGAATAATGCAAAGAAGGGGAATTTGACCTTTCATGCTTAAAATATAATAATTATAACGACAATCTATTTAAGATGTTGAAGTTTGATTTTAGTTTTTAATTTTAATTATTGTTTTATGTTGCATTTATATATTACATTGCATTTTTTCAATTGTTTGACACTGCCCAGAGAGCTTCAGCTATTGGGTGGTATAGAAATAACATTATTACTTTATTACTATTACAAGAGGATGTTGCTCTCTTAGCAGGTTGTTGAAGCCTTATGTAGGCTGACAGGACCTATAATCAGCCTTGTCCCTTCCAAAGAAGCTGACTGGACTGTTACAAGTCCCACATCTGATTTTGTAGTCTGGAATTTTGGGGGAGATGGAGGTTCTGCTGAGGACCCCTTCTTTGTGCCAGAGGACAATGGCAGGCTGTCTGCTCTGGCTAGGAAGACTCTGAGTGAAGGAAGTACATTCAGACAATGTGTTGTGGTAGAAAGAAAAAAAAAGAAAGCCTAGCTAGATGACAGAAACAATATTCATAATTACTAAGGGCAGGGAAGATGCAAAGCAAAGGGTGACAGAAACAGGGTTTGAATCCTGAATGCAGCTTTTCAGCAGCTACCACATATAGTCAAAAATAACTATTAAAAAAGCAGTGTAAGGAAATAGAAGAGAACAGTAATTTATTTATTTATTTAAAACTTTTATATCCCATCACCACATGCCTCGACATCTCGGGACGGCTTACAAACATATAATTAAAAACAATAAAAGAATAACAAATTCAATAAGATTATATAAAAACAAAAAGTATGTCAATGATAAAATTAATTTTTAAAATAGCCATTAAATACAAAGGTTTTAATGTGGTGCTGAAAAGAATATAGACTCGGTGGCAGGCGCACCTTTCTAGGGAGTGCATTCCCTAATCTGGGTGCAACTGCAGAGAAGGCCCTGCTCTGGGTAGTTGTTCTTTTTATCTCCTTTAAAGAGAGCTTCTGGAGCAAAGCCTCTCCTGCAGATCTTCGGGGGCGTGAGGGCATGTAAGGGAAGAGGCACTCCTTCAGGTATCCTGGTCCCAAGCCATTCAGGGCTTTATAGGTCAAAACCAGCACCTTGAATTGGGCCCAGACTTCAACTGGAAGCCAGTGGAGCTGGCAGAGGACCAGCATTATGTAAGAGTAACGGCTGGTTCCCGTCAGCAGCCTGGCAACTCTATTCTGTAGCGGCTGAAGTATCCGGACCGTTTTCAAGGGCAGCCCCATGTAGAGCGTCTTGCAGTAATCCAAGCGGGAAGTTACTAGAGCATGTATCACTGTTGCTAGGGAGTGCTCATCCAGGTAAGGACACAGCTGATGGATCAGTCGGAAGTTGTAAGGAACTCCTTACAGGAAAGCACTCCTTGTCACCACCTCCACCTGAAACTCCAGTGACAGCTCTGGGTCAAGGAGTACCCTCAAGCTGCGGACTCTGTCCTTTAGAGGGAGTGCTACCCCATCCAGGACAAGGTCAAAGTCACTTACCTGAAACCTTGATCCACCCACCAACAGGACTTCCGTCTTATCTGGATTGAGGCTCAGTTTATTGGCTCTCATCTGGCCCATTACCTGGGCTAGGCACCGGTTCAGTATAGCCGCCGCCTCACCTGGGGCAGATGTAAATGAGAGGTAGAGCTGGGTGTCATCAGCATACTGATGACTCTGCAGCCCAAGCCTCCTGATGACCTCTCCCAGCAGTGTCATGTAGATGTCAAATAGCATGGGGGACAAAATAGAGCCCTGCGGAACTCCATGGCAAAGCTGCCATGGCTCAGAGCTATAGTCCCCCAGCATCACCATCTGGTATTGGCCAGCCAGATAGGAGTAGAACCACTGCCACGCATGCCTCCTACTCCCAAATCAGCCAGCCTATCCAGAAGGATACCATGGCCGATGGTATCGAAAACCACTGAGAGATCCAGGAGAACCAACAGAGACACACTCCTCCTGTCCCTCTCCCTGCACAGGTCATCATACAGGGCGACCAAGGCAGATTCAGTACCAGTAAAGGAGGATAAACAAAAGACCTTTTCCAAAATGCAAGAAATCAAGGGGAAATTCAAACCTAGATTAGGAATCCTGAAAGACCAAGCAGGGTTCATTCTCTCTAACCAGGAGGAATTAAAGAAAAGGTGGAAACAATATATGGAAGGACTAAACAGGAGAAATAAAAGACTGACAGATTCCTTTGGAAAGTAATCCTATGAGGAAGAACCTGCCATATTAGAAAATGAAATGAAAGCTACTCTGAAAATTCTTGGAAGAAATAGAGCATCTAAAGTACACAGGATACTAATATAAGCATTCTAGACTGCAGATGCTGATTGGTCCAAATTCTAACAAGAATATGGAAAACAAAATAACTGGAAACATTTGGAATACATTCTATTCCCCAAGAAAGGATATGCTAAGGAACGCAGCAGCTGTAGTACCATTACGCTAATTTCCCATGGAAGTAAAGTGAGGTGCTGTAGCAAATAATTTTGTCTCATAGGACAGAGAAATGACAATTGTTTAACTATATGTTGGCTAGTGGAACGCACCAAAGAATTTCAGAAGTCATTGTAGACTAGAGCAAAGCCCTTGACAGTATGAATCATGAGAAGCTTTGGATGGTCCTAAAAGAAATAGATGTGTTTCCTGATGTATAACCTGTATTTTTGAAAAGACACTACTGTTATGGCAGAATATGGAGAAACAGAATGATATCATATAGGCAAAGGCATCAGACAAGGGTGTATTTTATCTCCAAATCTGTTCAGTCTGTATCCAGAATATATCACAGGGAAAACTGAATTAGGATCAGAGGAAGAGGGAATGAAAATTGACAGAAGATAGAAACATCAGTATTTGAAATACGCAGGTACTGGCAGAAAGCAGCAATGAATTGAAATACCGTATTTTTCGCTCTGTAAGACGCACCTGACCATAAGACGCACCTAGTTTTTAGAGGAGGGATCCATGGAAAGCTTCCTGATAATCACAGGCACATTCCCCATCACATCCCCATGGGCTTCATTAAAAGACGGGTTGCCATTTGAAAACACACACTGATCTGTGATTAACAGCTCTCACTGTGCCGGGGGAGGGGGGCGGAGCAGGGCGTGCCGAGCGCGTGCTGGCCAGGTGTGGTGCAGCTGGGCTGGCAGCGTGCTGGCGGTGGTCTTCCGGGTGGCGTGGCGGCAGTGGCAGGTCTTCCCGGGCGGTGGGGGTGAGCAGTCCGTCTCTCCGTGCGGCCGGCGGGTTAAAGCCCGCGGCTCCTCCTCCTCCGCACCGCTCCCCCTGAGCAGCACAGCTCTCACCTGTGCCGGAGGGGGAGGGCGAAGCAGTGCGCGCTGAGTACATGCCGGCCAGGTGGTGCCACGTGGTGCAGGTGGGCCGGCAGCGTCCCGGGCGTTGGGTGCACACACATTCGCTCTATAAGATGCGCAGACATTTCCCCTTACTTTTGAGGGGGAAAAAGTGTGTCTTATAGAGCGAAAAATACGGTAACTCCTAAGGAAAGTGAAAGATGAAAGTGCAGAGGCAGGACTACAGCTGGCAACTAAGAAAAAAAATGACTACAATAAAATTACAGAATTTTCCTGCCAACAACGAAGAAATTGAAATTGTGAAAGGTTTTTAGTACTGTTGGTCAATCATTAATTCAATGTAAGTCTGCAGCCAAGAAATCAAAAGAACAATTGGGAATGACAGCAATGAAAGGACTTCGAAAAGATCATCAGATGTAAGGTTGTTTATTCCTAATCACAATGTATGGATGTTAAAGCTGAACAGTGAAGGAAGCTGACAGGAAGAAAACTAAGGCACTTGAAAAATTGTGTGTGTGTGTGTGTGGTGAGGGGGGACCTTTGCAAATGTTCTGAACCAAAAGAAGGACAAATGGGTCAGTTGGTGATGGAAAGAAGCTTTGTGAATATGCTGGACTGACAGAAAGATGAAGAAGTGAGTCCTTGATCAAACCAAGCCAGAACTTTGCTTGAAATCAAAAATTACAAAAGAAGCTGTCATACTTTGGACACAGCATGAGAAGGGAAGACTCACTGAAGAAGATAGTAATGCTAAGGAAAGTCAAAGGCAGAAAAAGAGGAAGACCAAATTTGAGATAGATGGACTCCATAGAGGAAACTACAGCCTTGATTTTACAAGAGCCGAGCAGGGCTGTGAAGGACAAGACATTTTTGGAGGCTTCTCATTCATAAGATCACCAGAAGTTGGAGATGACTTGACACCATATAACAATAACAATTATGGGGACAGGTCTACTTTTTTGGTTGACTAAAGCATGCCTCTGTCTAAGCACATCTAGTTTCCATCTCTGTTATACAAAAGTGTACATGGAGTAATTGCAATTTGACAGGTTTTTATGTGAGTGCAGTTCTCATGAGACAATTGTATTTGGAGAAGATGATTAAAAGGACAGGTAACAAATGATCTTCCAAGCTTCTTGTTGTTCTGCAAGTACCACTATTTTCAATACATTCAGTGATTACCTATGTCTAAGGGTGTCAGTCTGAACAATTGTTGTATCAAAATTACTATGATGCAATTCATTAGGTGCTCTTCTGATGCTGTACCCAGTGCCTGCAGACCTGTGTGTGAAGTGTCTCCTTATCAAGGACCATATTCTTGCTTCACATAAAACAAATCTAGCAATGCTGATTGAGATTCTGATTAAAACAGGTCCTGGAGAAGACTATATGCCCCACAAAGGAATGGATCAGTTCATTTCTGAAGAAGGGGATCAAAGAAAAGCCAGGAACTGTGCTGTTGCAGGGATTTAGGTGCCAATCCAGAAGGAAGGGCTCATTCTTGTTGCAGAGTTTCCAGAGAGAGAAGAGCCTCCTTTATGTTTTGTATCAGGAAGGGAGGAAACATGAGTTCTTCGTCGTGGCCTCTGTGCATCACACATATGGGTGCTGCACCTGTGCAGTGCCTAAGTCGGAAGATTAGAAAGCTAACGGTTTTTTGGTGGGAAATGCTCTGTTCCCCTCCCCGCTACAGTATAAATAGAGTGGAGCATCCGCCATTTTACTCAGTCTTTGCGACCGCCGTTTCGCTGTGCCTCATGCCTGTTCGTCTCTCGCTTAGATTTCGCCTTGTACTCCTATGATTATACCTTGCTCTACTTACCTCATTCCTCATTATATTCCCAGTTTTTCTCCTCTTCCTCATTGTAGTTTTTTCTTCTATCTCTCTAAAAAAAACGAACCAAAAACCAAAAATATTACTCTTATCCTCTGTACTATCATCTCTTTTTTCCTTTTCGCAATGACAGCAGGCGGCATTCCGCAAGTGGAGTGAGTGCGGCTCCAAAATGTCTCCCGTCGACCTGCACGACTTATGCCTCCTCTGCCTCGGCGAGGGGCATAGGACCGACAAGTGCGGGCATTGCCTGGCCTTTACTAAACAGGCCAGGAAGAATAGGGAGAATCGTCTCCGTAAGTTGCTTTGGGATCAGGTCTTGCTACAATCAGACCAGTTGGTCTCAAGGCCTACCCCTTCCTCGGCTGTGCTGCCGCAGCGCTCCGCCTCTACTTCGGCTGTGCCCTCTAAGCGCCCCGCCTCAACATCGGCTGCGCCACCGCAGCATCCTTCGGACGAAGGCACTGCTTTGACAGAAGCGCAACAGCTACCTTCTCCTCCAGCTAAACAAAAGGAGAAGCGTAAGCATTCAGAACCGGATAAATCCTCCGGGCACAAGAAGCCAAGGAAAGATAAGGTGGCTAAGGCGGCCCATAAGGGCAAGAAACTCGACCGCCCCAAACATCGGGGCTCGGGTTTGTCAGGGTTCTCCGTACCGACCGCCGCCACAGTACCGACTCCCTCGGGACTAGCCCTGCAATTGGCGATGCAGATGACTCTGCCGGAATCCCCCAGGCCTGTGGTTCGGCCTGAGAGCGTGTCTCCCCCACCAGAGCCACCGCTTAGGGAGTCCCTCTCCGATGGAGAAATTAGAGATTCCCCACCGAGGCAACGTTCCCTGACTCCGATGCCTACTGCTGGGCCACCTGAGGGAACACAGTCGCCACCTAGGCATAGGAGCCGTTCATCGGAACGCCAAGTGGATGACTGGCCTATGCCTGGCTACGGTGGCTTCCCAGGCTGGAGTGGATACCCACCCTATACCTACTTCCCTTGGGACCATCGTTCGCCATCGATCCCGAGAGAGGTACCGTCTACTTCCGGCCGTACGGAACAGAGACCTCCACCATCTCCCGAGACCTCCTCGTCTAGCGAACACTACTGCTACCTCCAGGACTTGGACGAGTCAGAAGTAGACTCCACGTCCCTGGATGTGGCCATCACTTCCCAGGACCCTGGATCCCTGGACGAGCCCCGTGTCTCCTTCTCGGAACTCGTTTCTCGTCTAGTTCGGTTGCTGGAAATAGAGGCCTATCATCACCCTGGCCCCAGCACCAATCGATTTTATGATATCGTCCGGGGAGAGCAGTCTGCAACCATTGCCTTGCCTCTTATCACCACACTCCACCAGGCAATGGTCCAGCCCTGGGACCAACTGGCACAACCGCAAGCGACGTCTCGTTGGTACAAGTCTATGTACTGGGTCAGAGAGGAAGATATTCCATTCTTGCTGTGCCACCCTAAGCCCAACTTTGTGGTGGTCGAGTCATCCCAGGGCAGGGAGGCTCAGAGCCATACAACACCCTAAGTTGAGGAAGGGAAGAAGGTTGATATGATTGCATGTCGGGTCTATGTGGCTGCAGGACTCAGCCTGCGCATATCAAATTATGAAGCTACTCTGGCACGTTACCAGTACCATTACCAGTAATGCAGAAGCTGGATAACGTTGTCTCCTCCCTCCCAGACCAACAGGCAGACCTAGCCAGGGTCTTTATAAAAGAGGCGATGCAGGTGGCCATACAGCAGTTGTCCACTGCAAGACATCATGTGGACACTGACTCTCGGGCCATGGTCAGTGCTATTTCCCTGCAACGACATGCGTGGCTCAGGAATTGTATCTTTCCTGAGGAAATGAAGAGGAGGATAGAGGAAATGCCATTTGGTGGCACTGGCCTCTTCCACGCGAAGACCGATTGTAAACTCAAGGCCATCCACAAATCCCGCATGACAGCACGTCGCATGGAGCTCCCACAAACCAAATGTAAGTGGCCATCGTCCAGGCCTTATGGACGCCAGCAATATCAACCTTGCCAACAATATCAATAGAGGCAGCAGCGTAGAAGGCAACAGCCTCAACAGCGCTTCTCTCAGGGCTATCGGCGCTTTGACTCCGAAAAATGCCCTCTTTGACGGTCCCAGCGAACCAATTCATCTTTCCACCTCCCACCTTTCCCTCTCCCTTTTGGGAGTCCATTACATCTGATAGGTGGGTGTTGTCCATCATTCAGCTCGGATATAGAATACAATTCAACATCATTCCACCGTCGAGCCCTATCCAATTTATGCCACCATCTTCGGTTTTGTGCGATGAGGTCTACCAACTTCTTCGTAAAGGAGCGATTCAACAACTGTCTCGCACTGATGGGCTACACGGATTCTATTCTAGATATTTCACAGTCCCCAAATGGGACGGTGGTCTTTGACCCATCCTGGATCTGAGAAATTTCAATAGATACATCAAACCAAAAAAGTTCCGGATGACCACCTTACAGAATATCCTTTCGTTGCTGAAAAAAGGGGATTGGTTCGCCTCATTGGACTTGAAGGATGCTTATTTTCGTATCTCCATCCATCCTTCAAATAGATTTTTCCTGCGTTTTACTGTTGGATCCGATATTTTCGAATTCAATGTTCTGCCGTTCGGTCTAGCTACAGCACCTAGAGTTTTTACAAAATGCATGGTCCTGGTATGCGCTTGTATACCTCGAAGCCATAGGGCTTCAGGGTATACAAGTCTACCCCTATTGAGGTGATTGACTGATTGTGTCACAGACTAAAGACAACCTCCTTGCAACTGTCCATACGACTTGTACTTTGCTTGATGACCTTGGACTATGCATTAACTTAAGAAATCGTCACTTATCCCTACACAGGTCATCGATTTCATCGGGGCACGTATCGACTCCATTCTACAAAGAGCGTTTCTTCCTCCATCCCGCGGAGCCATGCTTTGTGCCCACATTCATCGGATCCGATGACTGAGAACAGTGCAAGCTGTCACTATACAAAGACTGCTGGGGCCCATGGCGGCCACAGTGGCCATTGTGCCGCACGCAAGACTCAGACTTCGGCCGCTTCAATTGTTCCTGAACAAATCGTTTCACCCGCAGCGGGACTTATAAACCAAGCTTCTTCGGATCCCATCCTTGATCCTTCACTCCCTGACATGGTGGACTGTTACACGCAACCTATTTACAGGCGTTCCGTTCCATCTGCCCCAGCCGACTGTGACATTGTACACCGATGCGTCCCTCATCAGATGGGGTGCGGCATGTGCAGGACTTCGGGTCCAAGGGGCTTGGAACCAACAAGAAGCGGAGAGACACATCAATTTCCTCGAGCTTCTATTGATTTTCAACGCTCTCAAATCTTTCGAAACTGTCATACACTGCTAAGTTGTGCGGATTGCGTCCGACAACATAGCTGCTGTCTTCTACGTCAGCAAGCAAGGCGGAATGAAGTCACCGCTCTTGGCCCAAGTGTCAGTGCAAATCTGGGATTGGTGTATCCCAAGGGACATAATGCTACTGGTGGTACATCTTTCAGGGAACGACAACATAGAAGCGGATACACTGAGCAGGCAGATGTCAACGACCCACGAGTGGGAGTTGGATCGGATGATTTGCAATGAACTATTCCAATTGTGGGGATACCCAGACATAGATTTGTTCGCTACCTGGAAAAACAGGGTATGCTAACTGTTTTGATCCAGAGCAGGTATCGGACAGGACTCGAGGGGAGATGTCCTCATGATCGATTGGAACAACCTGTTCTTCTAAGCGTTTCCTCCATTTCCCCTTCTGATGAAGGTGGTATCAAAGATTGTTCAGGACAACTCTACAGGAACTTTAATAACCCCATGGTGGCTGAGGCAACCCTGGTTCACCACTCTCCTCATTGAGTCCAAAGGTATTTTTCGTCGACTTCCACCGGTCCCTCATTTGCTGACGCAATGCAACAGAGCAATCCGACACCCGGACCTAGCTTCGCTGAAATTGACAGCGTGGAACATTTGCTAGATTCGGGCTCTCTATCGGTTCCATTATCATCTTGATCGACGGAATCCTCACCTCAACTGTGTACACGACCGACTCCTCCTTCGGGATCGTCAGAAACCATCTCGGGACTGACGATTTTACATCCTGATATCCAGGCGATTCTTGAATCTGTGCTAAGACCTTCCACACACCAATCTTACTCAGCAAAATGGAAAAGATTCTTCTCCTTTGCTGGCTGCCATTCCTTTTCTCCAGAATCGGCATCCATTGAGAACATTTTGCAATTTCTGTTCGAACTTCACCGTTTGGGACTTAAACCTTCATCTATAAAAGTTTACACAGCTGCCATCTCACAGTTCCGTGGTAACATACAAGGCTCGTCAGTTTTTTCTCAACCTCTGATTCGTTGTTTTCTTAAAGGACTACAAAATCTACACCCGTCAATCCACCCGGTCATGCCAACTTGGAGTCTTTCTGTTGTACTCCAAGCGCTAACAAAGCCACCGTTTGAACCCCTGGCAACAGTGGATCTACATCTAGTATCATGGAAAACTGCCTTCTTTGTTGCGGTTACTTCAGCCAGAAGGGCCAGTGAGCTTTGTTCTCTATGCATAGATCCACCATTTTTGAATTTTCACAAAGAAAAGGTGGTTCTTTGAATGGACTCAGCGTTTCTTCCTAAGGTGGCAACATCGTTTCATTTGAATCAGGACATCGTCTTGCCTGCATTCTTCCCATCTCCATTGACTCCGATTGAACGCTCTCTCCACACACTTGATGTTCGGCACTGCCTAGCCTTTTACAGATCTCGCACAGAATCCTTTAGGAATTCTAACAGACTTTTCATTAAATATGCTGATCATGACAAAGGTTCTCCAGCTCATCTCAGCGATTATCTAAATGGATTGTGCAGACCATAGTGTTGGCATACCAGTTGTCAAGAATGGGCTTACCTGCACTTCCGAGGAGCCATTCTACGCAAGCAGTAGCGACTTCATCGGCTTTTGCGGCAGGTGTTCCAATTCAAGATATTTGTAGAGCCGCAACCTGGGCTGCTCCATGTACTTTCGCCAATCATCATCATCATCATCATCATCATCATCATCATCATCATCACATTTCTATGCCGCCCCTTGCCGAAACCTCGGGGCGGCTTGATGTATGTGTCAGACAGGACTGTTCCTTTGGCAGAGCAGTGCTCTCTGCCATTCTTCACTGACGACACCTCCCTCCTTTGAGTCTGGTAAGCTTGCTAATCACCCAAATGTGTGATGCACAGAGGCCATGAGGAAGAAAAGCAGGTTGCTTACCTGTAACTGATGTTCTTCGAGTGGCCATCTGTGCATTCACACAACCCACCCGCCTGCCTTGCATGGTGTCGGTGAGTGGAATTGTTTTTTCTATCGGTTCCGTACTGATCTTACGGTACCGGTACTGTTTGTTGTGGTACTGTCCTTCACTGCTGGGGGGTGAATGTCGGTCTTCAAGACTGAGTAAAATGGCGGACGCTTCGCTCTATTTATACTGTAGCGGGGATGGGAGCAGAGCTTTTCCCGCCAAAAACCATTAGCTTTCTAATCTTCCGGCTTAGGCACTGCGCAGGCGCAGCACCCATATGTGTGAATGCACAGATGGCCCCTCGAAGAACATCAGTTACAGGTAAGCAACTTGCTTTTTTTGGACTCTGGTTTTCTCAAGGGTGGCATAACCTGAATTTTCATATAAAATGGATTGTAGCTGTGGCACACAAAATTTTGTTTGAGAAGAGAGGAAGTATAGAAACGTTTCATATGGTGCTCTATGGTATAATTTATAATATTTAAACTATTTTTCCTTACATAACTAATATCACAGTTTTATTAATTCTGAAGCTAGAGTAATAGAGTATTAGCCCAAATAGTTTGTGTTTCTAGAAATCTTGAGCTTTGCAGCTGTTCTTAACTCACTCTGAAGGCCTTGTGGTTTTTTGAATTCTACCAGGACTTCTACTGCATGTTACATTCTGCCAGCAGCTTTCTATCCACTGCTGAAGTAAGGCTTCAGTTCACTCAGTGAGCATTAGGGTTGGGATGAAATTTAGCAGAACTTGTCCTTCTAGTATTTGCAGACTTTGTTTGGCCAGGTCTTAGAAAGTGAGCTGAGCTGAGAGGAAGTCTGCAAACACTGCTATCTGCAAACAACTATTCTCGTCTGCAAATGGCTGTTTCCATTCCTGGTGATACCTGCACAAACAACCTTCTGTGCCATGTGGAGCAGCACAAAGGTTGCTGCATGTGGCAGGAAGGAGGGATGCTGCTTGCACAGCATATTGTACTGGATTCTTGAGGAGTGCCCTGCAGACACTGAGCATGTTCATCAGGAACTTGAACTCAGGTCTGTGACTGAGTCTGCGGAGCCACGTCCAGGGACTTGGATGGATTCCTAGCCCTAAAACAGATTCCTCATTCATGGGCATAGTTGCAGGTCACAGTTGGCCACCATAAGAATATACTTGGCATGTTCCTTACTCCTGACAGATTATCACCTGTTTGGTATTGCTTGTTTCTTCCTCAATATTTCTCAGTCCTCCTGGTGCCTGTTGGGATGTACCAACATACCAGGGGCCTTTGCAGCTGAAATTTTTGTTTCTCCATGCTGTTTGTGAGCCTCTTTCCAACAACTGGCCCTCTGGGGTTGCTGGCTACCCAGGGAACCCCCCCTCCCCCACCGGAACATTCTGTGGGTGTCAGCCACCTGCTCATTATTAGCCAAGTCTACTGATATCTCCATCTTGCCAATGTGCTTGTCAGTTTCATCCTTCACTTCAGCACTTTTCTTGCTAGCCCAACACTATTTAATTTTTTATATATTTTGAAAGGCTGCTTCAGGTTCTGCTGAAGTAATAATAATGGTGGGAGCACTAAAATCTTGTAATTGGGCAGTTTGTTTTTCCTGCTGATGACTAAGTCAAGGAGTTCTTGGTGTAACTACTCACCCTCTCACCCTGAAAAGCTTCCTCCCTTCCCAAGGCAGGCAGATTCTCACATGCTGCCTGGAAACCTTCACTAGGTAACCTTGAATAGGACAACTTCTCCCCCCCCCCCCACATGTTCCTCCTGCTCAGAATGAGCCAAATCTGAGCAGCCTGACTGAGTTAGAGATAAGGCCCTACTCCACATGGTTAAAGAAACACAAATTTCAAAGGCGAGTGGGGACCGAGTGGCTAACAAGACACACATTCCAGGGTAGACAAATGAGCCGAATTAGTAAGCTTATTGTGAATTACACACTAAGTTGTATAATTAGTACACAAATTATTTATGTATTTATATATTTATTAAAACTTTTATATGCCGTCCCATATGCGTGGTATCTCAGGACAGCTCACAATCACAATTTCAAGGCAGATAATGTAAAACAGTTTATGAAATAAATGGAAATTTTAAGTCAGAGCAGTAAAACACAATGGAAAATGGTGCAAATTTCAGGCAGAAAAATAAAACTGAGGGAGCAGTTGCACAAAATTTCTAGCAGTGGACAATTACTCCTGCCCGCTTTTGCAAGAATAATAACAATCTTGCTAAATAGTGCAGGACACGTCTCACTGTTGCTTTCTGTATAAAAGAAACCATCCTGAGGTGGGGAGTGCTGAGAAGCTTGGTATAAATACAACCTCATGCAGTCTCATAACCATGGTTTGCAGAGAAAGATATGACTCACTGAATTTTCCCTGTTCTGTATTTTTCCATATTAAATGTTTACTGTAACGCTGCTTATGTCTAGTTATGATTAGTTTTGCAATCAGAATTTGTAACCAACCTCAAAACCAGATTGAAAGGTAATCCTGGCTCAGTGCTGAATGCAGTGCAGAACTGACATGATACTATGGTCCGATGCAGGGGCTTGCCTGCTTGCACGTGGGCTTAAAGTGGAAGCTCCTCCACAAAATCCCTGCCAGGGGGGTTCTGTGAGTGCTTTCAGCCGAGTGCTTACAGCGCCCTTTTCATACCTCAATGCACTGAGAAGCTGAGCAGGACTTGCATGCAGGGACTAGAAGCAGGGCTTCTGTGTGTGCCCATGTTTCATCCTCACTTTAGCCCTACACAGAAGCAGGGAAACACACAGCCTGCACAGGGCTAAAGGTGAACACTGAAAGTAAGAGAAAATTTGAAATGGGAGTAAGAAAGTTATGAAGTTATTGGAACCATTATTCGGGCCCACTGGTCCTACTGTTTAAGTAGACCTGCTGCTTTTTAGACTGGACTCAAAGTATGTGAGCTCTGAGATAAATACTTATTAAATATCACCCTTTCTTTTTCTTTTAACTACAATTTTGCAACAGCTAAAATCACACTGCACAGAAGAAGAAAAGGTTTTTTTTTTTTAAAGAATCATAGAAGAATTTTCTGAAATTTAGGAGGTGGAACATTTATTTCCTTAACTGCTCGTGTGTGTTGTAAGTAAAATCTTGATTTAGATTAATCATTTTTTAAAAATGCAAAAAAAAAAAAAAAAAAAAAAACCCCAACCCCTGAAGCTGCTACTGTATGTGCTGTGTGTGTGTGTGGGACACACACACAGACGCACAGAGTGAGAGACATATAGAATACTTATAATCAGTGTGAGAGCTTGTCAGGGTAGAGCTTTTGATGTCTGATTAGATGATCACAGGGACATATGGAGTGAGTTAGTGTTGGAGCTGTTGCTGTGATGCACTACAGAAGCCAAAGCTGTCTTGCAGTCTTGCTGGAGAGGGAGCTTTTTATTTTTAAGAACAATATCTTCCTTCCCACAATGCACACTGCATAATATACAACTTAATTAAAGGACTACCTAGTTAACATACTTTGTACTTTTCAGTCTCTTATGTGGCCAACAATAATGTGCATTTTTGTTACTTTACATGACAAAGATTTAGTGAATAGGAATGCAAATAATATTGTCAGTGTAAGTGAAAAGCCATGATTTAAATGGAACATATTTTATGATTTCAGAATGCTGAATTCATTGGCTTGGGACTCTGGGATAAAGTCAAAGCAGAGAGAGATCAAAGTGTACTGTAATAGTTTATGTCCTTTCCCTGACCTGCTTTTAGTTCCGTAATCTGTGTAGCACTTGTTTGATTGTGTGTTTTTCCATGTTTTATTTGTGCTTTTGGCTGCCAGCTCAGTGGAAAACAAAGAAAAAAAGACAGACTCTTGTTCCAGGGAGGTACCTTGTGAATAGCTAATTTTTAGGATCATCTTTTGTCTTCTATACACCAAAACTTCCCCATAGTATGCTTTGCAGTCAACTGAATTTTAAGGAAGAACTCATTTCAGTTCTATAGCCTACCTCTTAATAAATGCATCTAGTGTAGCTGAATGAGAGCCATTGGTTTGGTTAAGTCCATTGGGTGCCTGGTGAACATAAACCAAAATTATTTTCTTATTATGATATTAATTTTATATTTTTATCAATGAATTTGGAAACTATGACGCATAGGTGCAAAGATAATTATCATTGGTTGCTTTCACTTGAGAAATATGGTGAGGGAGGTTCATCAAAGAAAGGCTTCAAGGGGGAATGTAATCAGAGGATGGTGTGAATGACTACTTTTTCAATCCTTATTTCTCACTTGTAGAATTATTCTGGAAGAATCAATAGCTTCCATGCATCCTGTGCATCTGGAAGAATAGAAAATACCTACTGAATAAAACAAGCACTACTAGAAATGTTGACCTTTAAAAAAATAACATGCGTTTTCCAGTTGTGTATGACCCATGGCTGTGCTTATTTTTAGAAGATGCTTCATAAGACATCACATCTGTAGCATGCCTTGCAAAGTAAAGCAGATTGAGTCTGGCACCTTTTTCTGTTTTAATTTTATATAGTTGTCAGATGCTGAAAGTGCTTTGAAGTAGAGAGATAAACAAAGAGCTAAAACTAAATTAAAAGGAGTACAAACAGCATTTCATGTTGGTGCTTTTGAAATAATCTGAATGGATATAGTAGCCTTGTGCCAGAATAGTAAGTCTGCAAATTTTATCCGATCAATCTAAATTGAGTTACTATATATGCAGTAAGCAGAAACAGGTGGAAATTAGTTTATCTGTGCCAGGCTCTTTTTGTTTGCTTTGAACATTGCAACATAAACTGTTTTTTTTTACCTGAATAGTTTGTTCCCTCACCCCCCAGCGAGGATGTATCAGAACATGTTCTAGAACTATCCTCATTTCAATGCAGAAAATGTAAAGATGCAATGTAAGTGCAAAGTCCACAAAAGGTATTGCAGGACGATGTAGCTAAACAATTAAGAGGTGTAGCTAAATAATGAAGAGGCACAATAACAGATAGAAATAATAGGTGATTATTCTCAGTTCTCCTACATCTAATGATTATAAGCTGCCTAGCAACTCCACTGTTTTTGACGCTTCTAAGCCCAGCAATGGCTTTAAAAAATCCCTATTAACTCTGTAGCCAGAGTACAGTCATAAGAAATGATTGTCTGATATGTTTGGAAAGACTTGTCTACAGAAACAGCAACAATAGTTAGTGGCATCTACAGTAATACTCATTATCTGTTTAGTCTAAGTACTTTACTAGCATCTTGTAAATTATTACTATTAACACATTAATATTCCACTTTTTTTCTTTTTGCAAAGAACCCATGGTGGCTTCCATGTTCCTATCCTCCCCATTTTGAAAACTCTTGAAAATGTGAAAACTTGATCAGTCTAATTAATCAAAATTCTATTTATTGCTATGCTTGATCTTTTAGATTGATTCTAATGTTGACGCTTCCATTCAAATCACAGATTTATTACAGTCATAGGCCAACATAAATGCTACCAACATCAGATATAAAACATTCAATCAGCATTTCTGCAATCCTAATGATTTACACAAAAGAAAAAAAACTCTCCATCTCCCACCTGCTATTTACATAGAGCGGTGTCCAGTGGTGCCGTTGCACTCATGGGAATGACTGTCCCTTCTCCCTCAAAGTGATTTTTTGAGTTAGCTGCATGTAAGAGATTATGATAACAATCACAGTGAATGTTAGCTAGGATCAACTAGAATGGGAAGCCATGAATTGAAGCTCCTTGGTAATCCCTGTTTGAGAGTAGAGATGAGAGAAGCAAACAATCTAGTCGGAATTAATATCAACCAAACAAATTTATACTCCTCAAACCAATTATCCTGCATTCTTTTCTGAATTCATACTTTTCTGAATTTTGTGATGCAAGGTATACAGAAACTCATAGAAAAAGATAAACAATTATGAACACAGTTCTCCTGATTTATGCATCTTTGAGTGTGTTTCTTCTATTGTGTATAGTAAGGCATACCACAGGAGACCATAGAAAAGTACATATCCATTTGCAAACTGATGTGGAAACAAGGCACTGTACAGCTGTGGTTTGGAAAGTATGATGGTTATGGAAGCCACACAAACAGATTCATCTGGGCCTGTTAGTCAGCATGCAGTTTCCATGCCCATGCTGACTCGTCATCTAACTGCAGTTGATGGGGGGTGCAGGGTGATTTGCTTTATAGTGGGAATAACATGAAAGAAGAATTGTATGTGGTTCTGTGGCCTCCTTTCAGTCTTTCTGATGTCTAGAGAGATTTTTGCATTTGTACTAGATACTACAGCATCATGTATTCCTACAAAAATGCCAGATGTAATAGATTCAGAGGTGTTTCTTCGTTTAAGAATTGCATCTATTATTGTTCCCTTACACTTATATCCCACTTTTTTTTCCTCTTGTGAGGAACCCAAGGTGGCTTACAAAGCTCTGTTTTATCCTCACAACAACAGGCTGGTCTGAGAGCCTGATACCTGGTGAGTTTTGTGGCCAAGAGGGGACTAGAATCTGGATCTCTCAAAGCCTCAAACACTCTCACCCCCAGACCACATTGGCACTAAACATTTGTCTAAATGTTTAAAAACATTTATGAGCATATATGAGAACTTTAAGACAATTATCAGTATGACTATAAACAGTTCTAGCCTGCTTTTCCATTTAAAACAGCACGGTGTGGCTAGCATACATTAGAACAAAAATTAAGAGACATGTATTTTCTCACGTACTTGGTTAGGAGTAAGCTCCTGGAATACATTACAGTTTTGAAATGACCAACTTTGCTTAATATTGTAATTGGAATCCATTCACTCTTACTATGAAACTTGAGGAATGGAAAAAATTGAGGAAAAATGAAGAAATGGAAAATATTCCACTCTGCATAAGTACTGCTTTAGTAACTATTGTTTTCACACATCTTTGGACAGTGTCTTAAATTTTCTTCAAAGGGTTGTGGTGTGCTCCTCAACGCTGTATTGATGCTAAGAGACTTGAGCAGGGAATGAAGATCAAAAGAAAACACCTCTTCCCTTTACACTGGAGCGGACCTCCAATGGATAGAAAGACATTAACATATTAACATTAACAAAAGTAGCCCTTTCATTTAGGGAAGGATCTCTTGGATTCCAAGCCAGTGACTATGACTCCTTCACCCATGACTTTAAAAATGTAATCTGAGAGATTATATTTAGATTAATCTATAGATATAAATAAGACCACCCTTGCTTCCCACAATAACTTCTGTAGCACTGTCACATTGATTTCTATATGTTTGATTTCCGTGTTGGAAGCTTGTTTATTTTTTCTGAATCATTCTCTTAATATGAAGGGTGATTTACAATCTTGTTTTTCCTCTCAAAAAATGTGCCTTGTGGGCATTAATTTCAATTTTATAACTAGGAAACTGAGGGAAAGTTCTTCACTCACTTTTATATTTTGAGGCATAAACTTTAAAATGCTGTTTGTAAATGATGCATTATGTATGTATTCTTGGCAGGCAGATGTGATTGACCTTAGTTTGACCTATGTAAGTTATGAAACGGCCCTGAGATAACAGGACATATTCCTAGGAGACTCATGCCTGAGCAGAGATTTGAACTACAAGTTTCCATGTCCAACAGATCTTCACAGAATCATAGTAATTCTTGTAGGAAATACTGCTGGCTAGAAAAAGTTTTCTGTGAAACAGGTCTAAGATAAATAATTTCATCTGCCGTTATCAACAGTGGTAGAATGGATATTTAGGAGTTTGCAATTATTTCAGTTTAAGGTGGCTTGATAAATGATTTTCAAAAGTATAAGAAGAAGACAGTATTTGAAATCTGTGACAAGGTGGGAAAAATCCCATACTTTAGTTTTACAGTGTGAAAAATTTCTTTAAGATTTTTTTTTTCTATTGAGCTCCTATAGGTGTATTAAAGTTGCTTGTCACAGCATATCTAATTTTAGTTAGGTCTGAAAAATTAGTATTTTGGCCTATCTGATAATGTTTTGAAATAGTAAAGCAGAAAACAAAATTGCTGCATCTACCATACTTGGCCTTATAAAACAGAAGTTTTAAGAACTAAATAATTCACACAACTTACTTAAAACTGCCGGACGCCTCAGGTCTGGCTGCCGCCGCCGCCGCCGCCATACCTGTGGCGCATCGCCAAGCTGGGGGCCAGCTGACACCGTTCCCGCGGCCACCGCTGGGCCACCCCGGGCACGGAGGACGCCAGGGCCACGCCAGGGCCGCCATCGATGGTGTGGAGGAGGGCGCCGCCATCTCGCTGCCAGGCAGGTTTCCACACCCCTCTCTGCTCCCCCCCCCCGCCGGCGTCGGTGAGAGCAACACCCGATTGGGGCGGGGCGCGCAGGTGGGTGCCGGCTTAACCCACCGGACGTGGCCTGGGACCGGCGGCCTCTGATTGACGGCCAAAGGGCGGTCGCCGCCGTTTGTGGCCGTTTGTGGCCGTGCGGAGCTGGGCTGGCAGGGGGCTAGGTCAGTGGGTGGAATTTTGAATTTTGTATCGGGGGGGTAGATGGGGAGTTTTTTTACTGTTTTAAAGTTTTATTGTATTTTAATTTGTTTTTATGGAGTCGTCCCTGGCCATGTTGATGGTTGAGTTTCCTGGGGAGCGCGTGGGCGCTGCCATTGGACGTTACAGCGGTGGGGGCTTAACGTGTCCGCATAGAAGAAGGAGGGACAGATGGCTGACACCTGTCCCTCCTTCTGGTTCTGCCCCCAGCCAGAGGGTTCCAGGTGGTCTTGTCAACCGCCTCTCGGGCCTGACGGTGCTGCTGCTTAATGCCAGGTCGGTCCACAATAAATCTTCCCTCATCCATGACTTGATTGTGGATGAGGGGGCCGACCTGGCTTGCATAACGGAGACCTGGGCGGGAGGGGGGGATGTTGCCCTCTCTCATATGTGCCCACCCGGGTATCTGGTTCAGCACCGTCCACGCCTGGAGGGGAGGGGAGGGGAGGTCGCTTTGGTTTACTGAGCTTCCATCTCCCTCACGGGTCTTCCAGTCCCTTTGAGACCAGGGCTGGAGTGCCTCTACTTGGTGTTGGGCGATCGAGACAGACTGGGGATTCTGTTGGTGTACCGTGCACCCTTCTGCCCAACAGTCTCCCTGCCTGAGCTGACAGAGATCGTCTCAGACCTGGTGTTGAGGACCCCCAGGATGTTGGTCCTGGGGGACTTCAATCTCCATGCCAAGACTGGTCTGACCTGGGAGGCTCAGGACTTCATGGCCTCCATGACGGCCATGGGGCTGTCTCAACATGTCACAGGCCCGACCCATGAATGTGGACACACTCTGGACCTGATTTTCTTGACGGGGCAGGAAGAGGGTGGTCTGAGGGTGAGGTATTTATGTCTGACACCCCTGTCATGGTCAGATCACTTCCTCGTGAGGTTTGTGCTCGAGAACAGCCTCTTCCTCTGTAAGGGTGCGGCCCCGATTGTGTGGGTCCGCCCCCGGAGCCGGATGGATCCGGACAGATTCCTGAAGGCCCTGGGGGAGTTTCCGGCTGACAAGACTGGTGCTCCTGTTGATGCTCTGGTCGAACTATGGAACGGGGAGATGACTAGGGCTGTTGACACGATCGCTCCTAAGTGTCTCTCCTGCCAGGCAGAGCCCACTCTTCCCCTTGGTATACACCTGAATTGCGGGTGATGAAGCAGGCTGGGAGACAGCTAGAGCGTAGGTGGAGGAGATCACGGGATGAATCTGACCGAATACACTTAAGAGCCCATTATCGGGCCTATGCTGTGGCGGTGAGGGCGGCGAAAAAGAAATTTTTCTTCGTTTCCATTGCCTCCTCAAAATGCCGTCCGGCGGAGTTTTTTCGAGTGGTACAAGGCCTGGTCCGCCCTGGCCCTAAGAAAGATCTGGTTCCACCCTCGAAGGCCTGCTGTGACGACTTTGCCAAGCATTTCAGGGAGAAAATCGCTCAGATTCGTCACGAGCTAGACTCTACTAGTGATTCAAAGGCTTCTGGGGAGATACCAAGGTTGCCGTCTGGTCCAAAATTAATGGATGAATTTCAGTTATTGTGGCCTGATGATGTGGACAAGGTGCTTGGACAAGTACATTCCACCACCTACTTACTGGACCCTTGCCCATCTTGGTTAATAAATAACGCCAAGCACGGGATTGGGATCTGGATCTTGGAAGTGGTTAACGCTTCTCTGAGGGAGGGTCGGGTACCTTCCCTTTAAAGGAGACGGTAGTCCGACCGGTCCTGAAGAAAGCGTCACTGGATCCAGAGATGGCCACTAATTTTAGACCAGTGGCCAACATCCCGTTTCTGGGCAAGGTGTTGGAGCGGGTGGTGGCGGGACAACTCCAAGCACTCTTGGATGAAACTGATTATCTGGACCCATTTCAGTCCGGCTTCAGACCTGGGTACGGTACTGAATCTGCCTTGGTCGCCCTGTACGATGACCTGTGCAGGGAGAAGGACAGGAGGAGTGCGTCCTTGTTGGTTCTTCTGGACCTCTTAACGGCTTCCGATACCATCAACCATGGTATCCTTCTGGATAGGCTAGCGGGATTGGGGGGTTGGAGGCACTGCTCTGCAGTGGTTCCGCTCCTATCTCAATGGCCGATTCCAGAAGGTGGTGCTGGGGGACTATGGCTCTGCACCATGGCAGCTATGCCATGGAGTACCGCAGGGGTCCCTTTTGTCCCCTTTGCTGTTTAACGTCTATATGCAACCGCTGGGAGAGGTCATCAGGAGGTGTGGGCTGCGGAATCATCAATACGCTGATGATACCCAGCTCTACCTCTCGTTTTGCACCAATCCAGGTGAGGCAGTGGCTGTGCTGAACCGGTGCCTGGCCGAGGTAATGGACTGGATGAGGGCCAATAAACTGAAGCTCAATCCAGACAAGACGGAGGTCCTGTTGGTTGACAGATTGGGCTTCGGTGAGGGTGACTTGAACCTAGTCCTGAATGGGGTTGCACTCCCTCTTAGGGACAAGGTCCGCAGCTTGGGAGTGCTCCTCGACCCAGAGCTTTCATTGGAAGCTCAGGTGACAGCAGTGGCGAGGAGCGCTTTATTTCAGCTTCGGCTGATCCATCAGCTGCGCCCCTACCTGGAGTATGACTGCCTGGCGACAGTGACACACACGTTGGTGACTTCCCGACTTGACTTCTGTAACGCGCTCTACATGGGGCTACCCTTGAAGACGGTCTGAATACTTCAGTTGGTTCAAAATAGAGCTTCCAGGCTGTTGATGGGGACTGGGTGTTATGTTCACATGACTCCAGTCCTCCGTCAGCTTCACTGGCTTCCCATTGAAGTCCGGGCCCAATTCATGGTGTTGGTGATGACCTATAAAGCCCTAAATGGCTTGGGTCCTGGTTACCTGAAGGAGCGCTTACATCCATATATGCCTGCCCACCCCTTGAGATCAGTGGGAGAGGCGCTTCTCCGGGAACCCTCCGTGAAGGAAATTAGGAGGGTGAGTACTTGGAGGAGGGCTTTCTCAGCGGTGGCACCCAATCTGTGGAATGCGCTCCCCAGAGAGGTCCGCCTGGCACCGTCGTTATTTGTTTTTCGGCGCCAGGTGAAGACCATTTTATTCAAATATCATTTTAATTGTTAATAGTATTTATTCATGTTATTCTTTGGCCAGGGCAACTTAATTTATACTGTTAATTTATATTATTTTATGGAAGTTTATTTATGGATGTGAGCTGCCCCGAGGCTTCGGCGAATGGGGCAGCATAGAAGTCTCCTAAATAAATAAAACAAATAAATAAATAAAACTTTTTAATCTGATTTTCTTACAGGTGCAGTAATTAAAGAAGCTGCATTTTAAAGCAACATTAATGTTTGGATAAATTCCGTCAAAATGCCTTATTTAAAAATATTCTTGAAAACACTCAAATGACTTGTCACTTCAAGTCTGCATGTGTCCAATTTCTCAAAATTAGTCACACATGCAACCTATCTCCTACTGTGCAGCCCTGTAAGGTGGTTATAATAGATAACAGACTTTGAAGGAAGAAAAAGCCTTACTTGTTAAGATTTTTCAAGTATGGCATGGTTAGTAAGATATTCAAGTTCTAGTTGTGTGCAAAAGACTTCATTATATATGTCATTGGTTGTGTCCATAAATAAACATGAGCTCCATCTTTTTGCACTGCTGAGTTCATACTGGGAATCAGAACCAGGGAACTCTAAGTTGGTAATGCTATTTTTTGTCCAAAAAAGGACTGCTCTTCTATTAACAATGAATTAAGCTAATGGTGGCTGGGGAATGCTGGGAGTTGTAGGACTTTTACTGCCAAAGAAAAACAGATTGTACCCATGG
The DNA here is from genome assembly GCF_004798865.1 of Varanus komodoensis. NCBI lineage: Eukaryota > Metazoa > Chordata > Lepidosauria > Squamata > Varanidae > Varanus > Varanus komodoensis. Next base: position 11,075,553 of record NW_025335627.1, read on the forward strand.
GCACACAAAACAGCTAATATTCATGTTAGTAGCACACTTATCACTCAGTCTCTTCTTTCCCCACTGTTACCTTCAGTAAGTGAAGTGCAGTGCTTTCTAGTCAATTACACATGTGTTTGGAATATTGAGACTGACCTGCTGAAAATGTGAAGAGCTTGGTGAAACCAGAATATGGCCTGGGATCTAGAGAATGCACACCTTACTCTGGTCATCCTAGTGGCTCATGGCTAGTGTTTGAACAGCAGCTGCTACTCTCCGTTTGCCAGGAGACAACTCACTTTAGAAATTGAGGTGGTTTTTAAAGCAGCTTTCAGTGTAGTGTGAGGTTGAGGTACATACCTGATGTTTAAAGTGGGGGTTGTGGGCAAAGTTATGTATACCACTGAGTATGCCCAAGTCTTCAGTGTGTCTGAAATAGTTCTTTGGATCCCAACTATCATTCATTAAAATACACCGATAATCTTATTAGAAACATTAAGAATTTACTGTTGGATTTTCTTTCTTTCATTTGGCTTAGTGGCACCTTCTGGAAAAAGAACTCAATTGCATCGATCTCATAGGCCAAATTGGAACTCAGAAATCCACATGAAAGGGATATACCCTGTCTGGAGGTCAATGCACTGTCCCGACACTGATTTTGTAGTAGAAACTTTTCTACAGGCTCAGTTTTGTGCTTTGTGTTGAGGATGAGAAGATGAAGGGATGTAGAATCAGCTAAAGGTAATGAAACGCAGCAATAAGCTGTCTTTTGCTTGACTTAGCAACATCTCAGAATTAATACCTTTCAGAACGGCCATCGAACTCAGCTGCATTGCACTGCTGTGCTCTGCTTGAACAGAAAACACAAGTTAAACACACAAGTCTTTGATCTTTGTAGTGATGAGGCTAAAGAGGAATTCCTCACATCCTTGCTGACATGCGAGATCACTAGAAACTCCATTCTAGGGAAATTGTAGGTTATTAGATTTACTACAAATCTAGGTTATCTTTGCTTGTTTTACCCTATTAAGTTTATACCGTGCTTAGCTAAGCAACATCAAGGAATTTGCTTGCTGACCCTTACTCTTCTAATTAAGGATGCTGCTATTAGTTTATAGCTGTACTTCAATTAAATTGACAATAACCCCAAAGAAGTTATGGTTGTCAATAAGCATATCTCCTAATAGGAAATGAAATCTGCTGTGGGGTAAATGACGTTAATTCTCTCTGAATTAATTACAATTTAGGAATATTAGCAGTAGCCTTCATGTTAGCTGGTTTTTGTTGCCTTAATAATATAATTCTGAGAAGGATGTATTATGTAACATTAATTAACCTTTATTGGGTTCTCATAGCTATGGTGTTTTTTGTCCAGTTAATTTCTACATCATGATCTCATTGCTTATGAATGTTAATATATCCTGGTTTTCTCATTAATTTTTCTCTTTAACAATTATTTTACTTTGTTTCATTGCAGGATATGCCTCCGTTTTGTCAAATCATGCAGTTGCATATGTATTCAGAGCATACTTCACTACTTCAGTACTAATTTCACTGAAATCCATACTAAATTATTAGCACAAATTATATTTTGCCAAAGGTTATTTTCTGCTGTTTCTGTATGCACACAGAGGGTTTTAAAATATCATTATAGATCCATGTGGATTTCTTAGAAATAACAATATGTTTTTTCTGTTAATCAGACTTCCTAGTTCCAGCAACTTAGCATTTAAAATATAAACTACCAATATTCTTCTCCTTAAGTCTGAAGATAGAAGATGCAACAGATTTATCAACAGATCAAGTGGAATTCTGCCTCTAATTGGATGTATGTTTTTCATACATTTAAATATAGAGCACAATCTGGCTAAGTATAAGCACTTTGGGTTCCCATTGATGACCATGAGGAATATTTAAACATATCTCTAACTCCGTCAGTAAAGGAAATCAGACAAAGCTTGCAGTAAGCATCATAAAACTAAACAAGCCAATGCAGCTAGTGGCAATATTCTGTCACAAACTGCAAGCCTAGAATGATAATGTTGTCAGCTGGCACCCAAAACAATTAAATACTTAATGGCAAGATAATTCTGTAAGTGGAGTGCAATGACTGACAAGACTCCCTCCTCCAGTCTCCATCCACTACTGATGGAAGGGCCATCTGGAGAATTGCCCATAGCGATGACGTCAGGGCATTGCTTTAGGTACTCTGATCTCAGGATCGGTGAAATTCCACCAGCAGTGTATCTCTACCCTCTCTGGATTGAGCTTCAGCCTATGTAACTTCCTCCCATTTGGTGTGATGGGTGTAATGGTGAGAGTGCTGGAGGGGAGATCTGGGTTCTAGACTCTGCTCAGCCATAAAACTTACTGGATGACTTTGGGTCAGTTTTCACTCTCAGGGTTGTAGATGTGAGGTTAAAATGGAGCTGTGTTAGCCACCTTGGGTTGCTCTCAAGTGGAAAGAAGACAGCATATAAATGCAATGTAATAATCTGTTATTGATTGCAGACTGCAGTTCAGCACATCTACTACCTCATCAGAAGCATATGAAAAGGAGTAGCATTGTGTGTCAGCAGCATGCTGCTGACACCTTATCACACATTGCTGGATGATACCACAAAGTGGCTGCATAGGAGCCATGATGAAACCTTGTGGGACCATGTAGTGCAAAAGCTTCAGGACCAAACTAGTGTCTCACCACCACTTTCTAGTAATTATCCTCTAGGTGGAAATGAACTTGTTTAACCAAGTGCCTTCAATCTGCCTATTCACTTTTGGGCCAGGTTTAAGCTTTTTGTATTAGTATATAAAGCTTTGAACAATGTGTGACCAGGTTACCTGAAAGATTACCCTCTTTATCAACCTACTGCCTTTGGAGGTCATACAGACATAAAAAACTTGTCTGTGCCTGGCATCTTCTGAAAACATCTTTGTTTCAGGAAGACTTCCTTAGCTGACCAGCCACTGATTTTATCGATAACTCTGCTTTAATACAGTGTTTTATTCTTTGTGTCTTGTAATTGTTCACCACTCCAGAATCTATTTAGATGTGGAGCAGTATATTAATGTTGCAAATAGATAAAATAATCTCTAGCCCAGAGAACTTACCATGAATAATGATATCAGAGTATCGTGACTGGTACAGGAGAATAAACAATATTTCTTTCTGCATCTTTTCCAGCGTAGGTCATCTGTTAGGGACAGACCATGGTAGTTGCCATAGTGAAAGGGATTTAGATAAATATTCAAGAGTTTGTAGAGCTGAATGACCACACCAATCATCCAGAATATTTGAGACTGACTTCCAAGGAGTGCTTTTTCAGATATAGTCCCATAGCTGCCACTTTTAAGTGTGCTGTTATATCCCCTTCTTGTTAAGGGGCATTCGTTTAACACACTATGGACCCAACTAGTCAACACCTTTGCTTAATAGAGTTAGTCACAAAGGCAAGTATTGAGCAAACTTAACGCCAGTTCCATCCTGCCCACATCTTCATGCCATAATGATTGAAAATTGTCCATTTAAATAGGGCCAAATGTTTCTGGTGTCCTGCAAAAAACAGTTATTGTCCAAGAGGCTGAAGATGGAAGTGATTTTATCTTTGAAACATTTCACAAGCAGGCAACAGTGTTGTATATTTAGCAGAGCCTGCAAAGTAGGCTTTGCTTAACTTTGCTTAACTTTAGCTCTTCAACCAGTATTGTTGATCAAATATAAAATTTCACTTGAGTTCCCCACTACACAGTGAGTACTTTTGCCCAACAAAAATAGTTATTAAGATCAGTCCTGGTTTTGATAATCACTGAACTGTACAGTAGCTATTCTTTCTCTTGAATGTCCCATCCTGAAGTACTCCTGCTTGCACCATCATAGTGTATGTCAGTTTTTCTGCTTCCGCTTTCCATCAGTTTTTGTTCAGTTTGATATACACTTCATCCAGTTGTTCTCTTCCTTTGGATATCCTGCTGACAGCAGCTTATTAGTGACTAGAATAGGTATGACAAATCAACAGATGCTTATAATTGGTTTTCTTCCACACTGTACCTGTTATATTAATACATAGAAAGATAGGAAATACTGTATTAGAAAAGATTGCAGTGTGGTGGTGTCTACTTTTTTTTTTCTTATAGTGTTAAACAGCATGAAGGAGCCATGTGAGAACTCATGCATCAGAAGCTTATGATCTCAAATTTGTTCCCTCCTCTCCTGGTGGTAGGTAAACAGCATGAAGGAGCCATGTGAGAACTCATGCATCAGAAGCTTATGATCTCAAATTTGTTCCCTCCTCTCCTGGTGGTAGGTCTGTGAAAGAGATCCTGATCAGCATTTTGTGGCAGCAAGTTCTGCTTAGTTTAGCCCAGAAATTGCAGTGAAGAAAAGAGTCCATTGAGCACTTGTTTTTACTCTTAAGTAACAACTAAGCAATGCTTCCTTGGATTGTTTCATAATGTGTGATCTCCTACAATCCCACCATTTCCTGAGTTAACAATCCACAGTTAACCCAACACTTGCTCATGGTTTGTTGATGGATTAATCCAGAATTTTCAGGTTCACACATCATGAAGAGCTGAAGAATGGGACAATTCTTCATTGTTACAAGACTGCCTAGCTTGTACATGCCATTTGTTCCAAAAATTCTTGCCGTAACACGTGAAATAGGTCAGAAAGTCCACATAAGCAGTTGTGGGTTGGATGGACACAATAGCTTCGTTTAGGGGTAGAGAGGTTGCCACCTCACATAAACATTCTTGATATATTATTTTGTTTAAATATGAAATATATTATTTGTCAAAAGCATTCTGAGACTAGTTTACCTAGCCTCTAAAGTTATATTTCCAAATTTTTTTCACAACCAAAAAATATACTTATAGTACATTGTAGTTACTTTTAAATGAACTGGTTAGTTTTGGTATTCGCAAATGAGAGGAGGAGTTCATTTTGAATTGTGAGCCGCCCCGAGATGCCAAGGCATGTGGTGATGGCATACAAAAGTTCTAAATAAATAAATAAATTTAAAAAAGAAGAGGAACACGTTAAAATAAGGTTTGATTGGCTAATTAATAGCATCCCATTATTCTAAAAACCACATAGGCAAAATTAATTTCTTCATCATGGCCTCTGTGCATCACACATTATGGGTGCTGTGCCTGCGCAGTGCCTGTTGCTGGGAAGATTAAATAGTTTTAATGGTTTTGGCAGGAACTTCACGCACTCCCCCCTGTAATATAAATGGGCAGAGTGCCCACCATTTCCCCAGTCTGCTTGCGACTGCCCTTTGCTGTGCCTTCAGCCTTTCGCTTGCCTCTCATAGCTATATTCAAAAGTTTTACTATTATTTCTCTTGACTTTACAGTTTCTCTCTTTTTGTTCCTTCATCCAAGTTATTACTCATCCATTCCCTGCTTGCAAAGTTTTTCTTTAACCCTTTTCCCCTTCCCCTTCTCACATATATATATGTATAAAAGGTAAAGGTTTCCCCTTGACATTATGTCCAGTCGTGCCTGACTCTAGGGGGCGGTGCTCATCTCCATTTCCTAGCTGAGGGAGCCAGCGTTTGTCCGCAGACAGTCTCCATGCTCATGTGGCCGGCATGACTAAACACCGAAGTGCACAGAATGCTGTTACCTGCCCACCGAAGTGGTACCTTTTTATCTACTTGCATTTGCATGCTTTTGAACTGCAAGGTTGGCAGGAACTGGGACAGAGGAACGGGAACTCACTCCATTGTGTAGATTCGAATTGGCGACCTTCTGATCAACCAGCCCAGCAGCACAGCAGTTTAAACCACTGCACCGCCTGCAATCCCATACTTCTATCATTATTCTGCTTGTTAAATTCTTCTGTTGTTCGCTGTTTTTCCTCTCTCTCTTCTTCGATGGCTCAGCGGATGGATTTCATCAAGAGTTCGCAGTGCAGGGCTAAAATGTCCCCCACTGACCCTCACGACTTGTGCCTTCTATGCTTGGGAGAAGGTCACAGAACTGATAAGTGCTGCCATTGCCAGTCCTTTTCCAGGCAGGCCCTCAAGAACCGGGAAAACCATCTGCAGAAAATGCTTTGGGACCAGGCTTTGGTCGCCATGAAGAGAAGGTCTCAGCAGAGACTTCTGTGGCCAGATCCATCTAACTCGGTTCCTCCTCAACCATCTGAGGGAGATGGGACATCTAAGGAGGGAAAGTGCTCTTCTTACTGCAAGCAGAAGGAGAAGAGGAAGCACATCGGGTCTGACAAGTCCTCTGCTTCCAAGAGACCTAAGGACAAATCTGACAAGGTGGAGTGCAGGCACAAGAAGCATCCCAAGGTGCACCGCTTGGAATCAATGTCAACCCCACCTTTGGTCCCAATCACCGCCTCAATCCCGGCTCTGATTGAACCTACCATTCAGTCGGTCATGCAAGTGACTCCAACAGGGTCTCCACTGCAAATTGTCATCTTGGCTCTGTCTGCTCCTGATCATTCTGACCCTGTGACTAGAGGGTCTATGTCGGATGGTGAAATTGAAGACCTCAGTCACGCTCTGACCTGCCACCTGTCCATTCCCCATCACCAATGCCTACATCTCTGGAGGGATCTCCGAGGGCTCCCCAACTCCCAGCCTACCTCCAGCAACAACAGGCCTCAGTTCAGCCTTCAAAATACTGGATTCCTCTACCATATGGGGAGTTTGATCCGTCTCGGTCCTGTCCATGGGACTATTATCCTCCCTGTGGCTACTACCCAAGGTCTTTGATCCGCCCTGTCAACCTCTGTGCCTGCTCTTTCCTGACCTCCGCCTTCTCCTGCCGGGTCATCCTCAAGTCCCCCATTCCATTCTGATTCTGACTCAGATGACTCTGAACAGGCATCAACGTCTCCAGATGCCATTATCTCCACACAAGGTCCAGGTTCTCCTGAAGATTTGCATCTTCAGGGAATTGCTGTCGAGAATGATGAAGTCATTGGAGATTGATGTCCAACATTGCATCGACCCCAACCGAGATAACATATATGACACCGTCAGAAGGGAGGACTCATCCTCCATTGCTCTGTCATTCATTACAACCCTAAAGCAAGTGATGATGTATACATGGCAGCTCCCCAATCAGCTGCATTCGACGTCCAGGCGACTGGAATCCATGTATAAGGTTTGGGAGCAAGACATGCCATCGCTTCTCAAGCATCCCAAGCCAAACTCAATTGTCATCAAGTCCTCCCAGAACAGAGAAGACAAAGAGCACTCGACGCTGAAACAGAAGGAAGACAGAAAGATTGACATGATGTCTCATCGTATCTATCCTGCTATGGGACTTGGGCTGTGTATCTCCAATTAGAAAGCTACGATGGCGAGGTATCAATACTTTTTCATGCAAAAGCTCGGATCTCTCACCGCTAATCTCCCAGACCAGCATAGGGACCTTGCCCGCATGTTCACCCGCGAGGCTATGCAGCTTTCCATCCAAAAACTTAATACAGTGAGACATCATGCTGATTGTGACTCTTGGGCTCTCGTCGGTGCAGTCGCCCTTTGTTGCCATGACTGGTTATGCTCAGGTAACCTACCCAGTGAGACCAAGGGGCACATGGAAAACATGCCCTTTGACGACTCTGGGCTCTTCCATTTGAAAATGGACGACAAGCTGGAGAATATTCAGAAAGCTCGTCTTGCAGCTCGCCGTATGGAGACACCATCTCAGCATCGACGTGGCTGTGGCCTCTCTCTCAGTACTAGTATCAACCTTACCCACAGTATACAGGATGCCAACAATTCTGACAGCATCAACAAAGGAACCGGAGGCAGAATGCGCCGCGATACCAGTGGGCTCGTCATCGTCCCGATACCGACAAACGCCAGTGTTGACAGGATGCGCGAACCTCTCCTCGATCCTCCAACCCACCTTCCTCTCTTCCTTTTGGGGATTGGCTGCAAGGCTGACCCCCCCCCCCCATCTGGGAGTCCGTCACATCTGATAGGTGGGTACTTACCATCATAGAGCATGGATACAAAATTAAGTTTGACATTGTGCCTCCTGCAGGACCTATCCGATATATGGCTCCCTCTCCGGTCATTCTGGATGAAGTTTCCTAGTTTCTTCGTAAAGGAGTAATTCGAAAACTGCACCACTCTGGAGACCTGCATGTTTTCTACTCTAGGTACTTTATGGTACTGAAAAAGGATGCTGGTCTATGCCCGATATTGCATGGAGGGAAGCCATGTATAAGGTTTGGGAACAAGACAACCCATTCCTGCCCAAGCATCCCAAGCCAGACTCAATTGTTAATTGAGTTCTCTCAGAGTAGAGAAAACAAAGAACACTTGATGCTGAAAGACAAGGAGGGCAGAAAGATCAACATGATGTCTCATCGTATCTATCCTGCTATGGGACTCAGGGTGCATATCTCCAATTATGAAGCTACCACAGTGAGGTACCAATACATGCTCATGCAGAAGCTCGAGTTCCTCACTGCTAATCTCCTAGACCAGCATAGGGAGCTTGCCCGTAAGGCTATGCAGCTTTCCATCCAACAACTTAATACAGTGAGACATGTTGATTGCTACTCTTGGGCTCTTATTGGTGCCATTGCCCTTCATTGCTATGCCTGGTTACACTCAGGTAACCTATGTGATGAGACCAAGTGGCACGTGGAAAAACATGTCCTTCGACAGTTCCAGGCTCTTCCACTCGAAAACAGACAACAAGCTGGAGAATATTCAGAAGGCTCATCTTACAGCTCACTGTATGGAGAAGCCATCCCAAAACGACATGCGATGTATCTGTGTACTCGCTGTGTACTTGCTCTCAGTCCCGGTACCAACCTTACCCACAGTAAGCTGGATGCCAGCAATTGCAACAACATCACCAAAGGAACCGAAGACAGAACGCGGCTTGATACCAACAGGCTTGTCGCCGTCCCGATACTGACAGACACCAGAGTTGATGGGATGTGTAAACCTCTTCTCAATCCTTGAACTCACCTTTCCCTCTTCCTTTTGGGGATTGGCTGCAAGGCCGACTCCCCATCTGGGAGGCCATCGCATCTGATAAGTGGGTTCATTCCATCATAGAGCATGGATATGAAATCAAGTTTGATACTGTGACTCCTCTGGGACCAATCCAATATACAACCACCTCTCCGGTCCTTCTGGATGAAGTTTCCTAGCTACTTCATAAAGGAGTGATTTGAAAACTTCACCACTTTGAAGGCCTACACAGTTTCTACTCCAGGTACTTCACGGTACCAAAAAGGGATGGTGGTCTACACCCAGTATTGGACTTACATGGTGTTAACAAATACATCAAAAACAAAAAATTCCCAATGACCATGCTCCACAATATCCTTCTATTGCTTAGGTTTGCATTGGTTTGCATCCTTGGACTTAAAGGACGCTTATTTCCAAATAAGCATCCATCCTGCTCACACTTGTCCCCTCCTGTTCACTGTTGGTGCCAACATATTTGAATACAGTGTACTCACTTTCATCTTGCTACTGCTCCGAGAGTTTTCACCAAGTGTATGGCTCCCGTATGCACCCATCTTTGGCTTCTGGGTCTTCATATTTACCCTTAACTCGATGATTGGCTTATCGCCACCTCTTTCAAGGAGGGCCTTCCAGCCTCCATTGATGCAACCTGTTCCTTCCTTGATGGACTACGCATTAATGTTGAAAAATCATGCCTTGTTCCTTCTCAGGTCATCAGCTTCATCAGAGCTTGCCTCGACTTGCTATGCACCCAAGCTTTTCTTCCTCGCGACCGAAGGTACAGACTACTTGCATCTATCCAATGGATCACTACTCAACAGACTGTTTCAGCATTACCAATTCAGAACCTGCTCAGACATATGGCATCTACGGTTTCAGTGGTGCCAATCTCCAGCCTCTGGATGAGACCCTTACAACTTTGGTTAAACTGCACTTTCCATCCACAATGCGATCGATTGCACCGTCTATTTCAGCCACCTCTCTCGGTTCTTTGCACCCTGTCTTGGTGGATGATATATACCAAACTCTCTTCTGGATTTCCATTCCATCCAGCACAGCCAACCCTGACTCTCTGTGCCAACACTTACCTGATGGGTTGGGGAGCCCACTGTTCGACCTTCCAGATTCAGGGTACCTGGTGTGGCCAAGAGAGCACCAGACTCATCAACTGTCTGGAAGTGCTGGTGGTTTTCAAAGCCCTTTGTTCCTTCTAGAATATCCTTCAGGACCACACCATACAGATTGTGACTGTGTTCTATATAAACAAGCAAGGCAGTATGAGGTCAGCCCCCCCCCCCCCGGTTCATCTCACTCTCAGCCTGTAGAACTCCTCCATTAATGTGTACATCACAGCGATCTTGCATCATCGCAGCTGCGTCTTCAGTTCCTCGGTATTCTCTCATTTCCTTATCCGTCGCTTCTCGCAAGAACTACAAAATCTGCAACCACTGATCCAATTGGTAGTACTTTCTGTTGCCCATCAGGCTGTCACTAAGCCACCTTTTGAACCACTGGTCATGTCCGATCCGTGCCTCCTCTGTTGGAAAACGGCTTTCCTAATACCTATTACTTCAGCCAGAAGTGCCAGTGAACTTTGCGCTCTACATGTTGACCCAGCATACCTGAACTTTCACAAAGAGAAAAGCAACCAAGAATGGAGCTTCTCCTTTCCATAAATATCAAGATATTGTCCTGCCGGCCTACTTTCCTACACCTTCGACACGTTCCTTACATACGCTAGACCTTCGATGATGCATAGCTTTGTATTGATCCTGAACTGAGTCCTTTAGGAAAACTAAAGGTCTGTTCGTCAAATACTCAGAGCATGACAAAGGAGCTCCGATTACTACCCAAAGGCTTTCAAAATGGATTGTAGAGACAATTGAACTGTCTTATCTTTCCACATTGGACCTACCGGTCTCTCTTAAGGGGCATTCTACAAGGCTGCAGCCTCTTCTGTCTTCTGTCTTCTCTGCTGGCATTCCCATACATGACATCTGCAGGGCAGCTACGTGGTCTACTCTGGGTACCTTCATGATACACTACCACCTAGATGTCATGGCCAGAGAGGACTGCTCTTTTGGCTGTACAGTTCTCTCCTCTGTTCTTCAGTGATAACACCGTCCCTCCTCTGGGTGTGGTAAGCTTACTAATCACCCATAATGTGTGATGTACAGAGGCTATGATGAAGAAAGGCAGGTTGCTTACGTGCAACTGTCCTTCTTCGAGTGGCCATCTGTGCATGCATAGAACCTGCCCACCGGCCCCACTTGGTGTCGGTGACTGGGTTGACAGGAATTGCCTCTTTTATATGTCTAATGTTTGTAACTGTGTCTACATGTTCATGTATGTGTATATCTACCTTACTGTCTTTTCTGACAGCTGAATCCTCTCTTGTCACTTCCTGTTGAGTTCAATTCACTGAGTTCTTCCTGGGTGCAAACGGGTGGTCTTCAGTAGACTGGGGAAATGGTGGGCACTCCGCCCATTTATACTATGGGGGGGAGCGCAGAGTTATCACGAAAACCGTTAAAGCTGTTTAATCTTCCTGGCAATAGGCACTGTGCAGGCGCATTACCCAGAAGCTGTCCTGAGATCTTGTATAATACGACGGCATACAAAAGCTTTTAATAAATAATAAATAATGTGTGCATGCACAGATGGCCACTCAAAGAATGACAGTTACAGGTAAGCAACCTGCTTTTATTTGTCTGTTACATTATGGTGTGCTGTTAGTTCTTGTTAGACTATTTAGATCAGTTGCTATTAGTATTGATAGTGCTGATGAAAGAGGACCTAATTAATCTTGACATTTTCAGCCACGGTTATTTTCTTAAAGTGGCTTTAGCAAGATGGTGACATTCAGGTTTAGTTTCACTTCCTGACACACAAAGAGGGATTTCTTCCAGCACCACCAATCATATATCAAAACATAATGAACAGTCAGGTATACTTGTTTTTTTTAGAAGACAGAAGCCTCATCCATTTTGGAACTTCATTTCATATGTAACAGAATTTCCATCCTGAAATTGGTGTTGTTCCATCCAGTTTGATTTTGTCTCCTATTTTGATTTCTGTCTTTGTTTGAATAACATGATGGTGAATCATAGAATCATGGAATAGTAGAGTTGGAAGGACCAGTAAGGGCATCAGGTCCAACTCAGTGCAGGACCTCCAAGTTAAAGTATCTCTAACAGCTGGCTGTCCAGCTGCATCTTGAACACCTCCAATGTGGGAGAGTCCTTTTCTCAAAGCTAAACATACCCAATTTCTTCAGTCTCTCCTCTTCGAGTTTTTTTCCTAGTTCCCCGATTATTGCCCTTTTCTGAACTTTTCCCAGCTTGTCTGCATCTTTCTTAAACTTTGGTGCCCAGAACCAGACTCAGCATGTAAGATGAGGCCTAACCAGTGCTGAGTAGAGGTGGACGAGTACTTCCTATGATTTGGGAGTGATAATTGTATTAATGCAGTCCAAAATAGCATTTGCCTTTTTTTGCATTCACGTCACATGGTTGACTCCTGTTTAGCTTGTGATTCTTCTTGCTGGTAGTATTGTTGAGCCAAATGTCCCCCATCTTATAACTCTGTCATTACTTTCTTTTTCCTAGGCACAAAACTTGGCATTTGCCCCTATTAAATGTCATTCTGTAGTTTTCAGCCCAGTGCTAAAAGATCAGTCTTCCAGGGTATTAGCAGTTCCACTCAATTCTGTGTCCTCTGCAAGTTGGATAAGCAATCTCTGCACCTACTCATCAGATCATTAATAAAAACGTTGACGAGCATGACTAAACCATGCAGTACCTCTCTCAGTGGCTCTTCCCATGAAATTAGAGAAGGTGCCATGGGTAAGCACTCCGAGTCTGATTCTGTAGCCAACTGTGGATCCACCTAAGCATTGTTCCATTTAGCCCACTTCCTACTTTACTAATCAGGATATCACCAGGCAGTTTGTTAAAAACTTTGCTAAAGTCAAGATATATTTTGTCCACAGCGTTCCCACAGTCCACCAGGGAGGTTACCTGATCAAAACCTGAGATTAGATTAGATTAGTCTGGCAGGATTTATTCTTGTCACTGCACTGTTTGCAATATGATCTGCCCCTGAATTTCCCCACGCACTGATGTTAGACTGACTGTTCTGTAGTTCTGAAGGTCTTCCAAAAGAAAAAGGAGGAGCTTCAACATTAGTCCTCCTCCAGTAAGGTTGTGCTCTACTCATCCTCCATGGTTTCCAACAGATAATGGGCAGTGGCTCTGAGAGTCTCTGCCAGTTCCTTTATTAGTCCAGGATGCAGCCACATAGAAACATAGAAACAGAGCGAGTCAGAAGGGACCTCCCGGGCCATCTAGTCTGACCTCCGGCACCAGCCGGCTCAGCTCACGACATGCCCACCATGTGGACGTCCAGCCTATCCTTGAACACCCGCACTGATGGGGCCTCACGACCTCTCGTGGAAGCCCATTCCACACCCTCGGGGTCCTGACTGTCAGGAAGTGCTTCCTGACATCCAAATGGAACCTTGGCTCCCTGAGCTTTGCTCCATTGGAGCGTGTCCTGCCTTCCTCTGCAAGGGAGAACAGGTCTCTACCCATCTCCATGTAACATCCCCTCACATACCTGTATGTCACCAACACATTCCCTCTGAGTCTCCTCTTCTCCAGGCTGAAGAGACCCAGTTCCCTCAGTCTCACCTCATATGGCATCCCCTGCAAACCGGCCACCAACCTTGCTGCCCTATACTGCACTGACTCCAACCTGGCTATATCCTTTCTGTAATGAGGGACCCAGAACTGAACACAATACTCCAATTGTGGGCGCACCAGAGTCGTGTAGAGTGGTAGTAATACCTCTCTTGATCTAGAAGCCACACTTCTGGCTATGCAACCAAGGGTGGCGTTCGCCCTCTTCACACTGCTGACTCATTTTTAGCCTGCAGTCAACCAGTACCCCAAGGTCCCTTTCACAAGTGCTGCTCTCCAGCCACTTGTCACCTAACCTGTACTTATGACAGCTATTCCGATGCCCCAAGTGCAAGACCTTGCACTTATCCACATTGAACGCCATCCTGTTGTCTCCTTCCCACTTCCATAGTCTGTCCAGATCCTTTTGGATCTGGAGTACCTGCTCCTCAGTTGTGGCCACTGCTCCAGTTTTAGTGTCATCTGCGAATTTGATCAGCGGACGATTTGTTCACCCCTTCTTCCATGTCGTTAATGAAAAGATTAAACAGGATCGGCCCCAGGACAGAGCCCTGGGGGACCCCGCTTGTCACTGGCCGCCATCCCGATGATTCCCTGCTAATGGTTACCTTCTGCCTTTGGTCGGTCAACCATGCCCTAATCCACCGGACAGCCCTTTGGTGTATCCCAAAACTCCTCAGTTTCTCCACCAGGATATCATGGGGCACTTTGTCAAAGGCCTTGCTGAAATCCAGGTATACTACATCCCTTGCATCGCCTCCATCTAGCCATCTCGAAACATTGACTTCTGTTGTCTTCTACCTTTTTTCTTGATGGAATTGCTCATAATTGTGCCTTTAGAAGTTCTGCTTTTGAAAATTCCCACCCAACATAGAATCCTTTTCTCCCTAGAATTGCTCGCCATGGGACCTTACTTATCATTGTTTACTCTGAATCCTAAAATCCAGGGTAAAAATTAGACTACCCTGAGTTGTTGTTTCCTTTTCAATGAGGAATTCAATAATGTTATGATCACATTCTCCCAGATTTCCCATAGTTGCCACTTTATGCACTAGGTCAGGGATCCCCTTTTTTAAATAGGGGGCCAGTTCACTGCCCCTCAGACTGTTGGAGGTCTGGACTGTAGTTCGGAAAAAATATGAACAAATTCCTATGCACACTGCACATTTAAAATTAATTAAAATTAAAATAAAATTTAAAAATAATTAAAATTGAAATAAATTAAAAATAAGTAAAATTTTAAAAATAATTAAAAATTAAAAAAATGATTGCTCTGCTCGCTTGGACTTTAGCAGAAGCCCAAGATGAGGAGGGGAAGAGCATGTCCATATTCAAGGGATATAGCCACAATGTCCGTGATCGTGCTGGAGTGGGGAGAAGATGGCTATGATCACAGTTGCACTCATGCAGGGAAGGTGGGCATGATCGTGGCCGTCCCCCCACCCCCTGCTCCAAGCACAGCAGTGATCACACCGTCTTCACTGCATGAGCGCAACCGCGATCATGGCCATCCCCCCTCCCCAGCACAATCGTGCAGGGAAGGTGGGTGCGATTGCAGGTGTGCTCGCGCAGGGAAGGAGGGCATGGTTGTGGCCATCTCCCCCCCAAGCACGACCGTGATCGCACCCATTTTCCCTGCATGAGCATGCCCGTGATCGTGGCCATCTTCCCACTGAGTATGCTTATGCTGGCTCTAAGCTTATGGAGTTGCTCAGAGATTGTTTTCTCCAAGCGAGTCCAAAAGGTGGGCTGGATAAATCAGTATGGTGGGCCAGATCTGGCCTGCACGCCATACTTGGGAACCCATGTACTAGGTCATCCTTGCTGGCAAGAATCATGTCAAGTGTAGCCAGTCTTCTAGTTCATTCCTGCAGTTTCTGGTGGAAGATGTTATTAGCAACACAAGTCAGGAATTTCTTGGACGGGCTGTGTTTAACAGATGCCAGGGACATTAAAATCCTTAAAATCCCTGATAACTATTGCATTTTGTCTCCTCGAAACACTGGCAATTTTCAAAAGTGTCATCCTTATCTTCTCCTTGATTAGATGGTCCAATCACCATATTCCTTTTATTCTTTGCTTTATTTATTTTAATCCAAATGCTCTCGATGGTGTTACAAAGCTCATCCTTCCTATTTCTATGCAGAGATACATATGGTCAATGTAGCACCCCTCTTTCTGTTCCTTCTGTTCTTCTTGAACAAGTTATATCCTTCGATCGCTGAATTCCAGTCATGGGAAATGGGGCTGAATTTTAGTCCCACCAAGTTTCAGTCATATGTAATCAAACTGATCATATTGGAATGACTCCTGATATGAACTTTTGGAACTTTTCTGTATTTCTCTTGTAGGGGGAACGTCTGATAAAATCCCAAACATCACATGCTAGAGCTGTGGTCTCACCTCATTCCTATGAGTGCCAGTAGTTTGAGAGTTTCCATGCTTTTGCACTGCCCACCCCTCCATTCTAAAAGGTCAAAATGTTTCTCCTAAGATTTAGTTACTGGAAGTAAGATTTTAAGCTAAAATATACTGGCAATCTTGGTATTTTGTCCTCCCCTCTTTTCCCTTTGGCTCCATTCACTCCCACTGCAATGCAGTGCCCAAAAACATCTCCAAAAATAAATTATGTGCCTTGGCTGAAAGAAGTTCCGTTCTCCCTGCCTTAGAGATTGGGATTTTATTGTAATTAACAGATTTACATTTTTGTTAATGTAAGCAAATGCCCTCTAATGAAACAAATGCTGAATTGTCATATATACAAATAGCTCACTCAGGTGGTACATTATGATAGAAGTGTAGGCAAAATTTGTCTGTGAGAAAACAAAAGGTATTAATATTCCTAGAGCAAATCCAAAGTTTGTAGACAAGGAAAAAAAGTCATGGGAGAACCTGAAGGTGCTACAAAACAAGCAAGTGAATAGCGAACAAAGCAGCCTAATCATGACTGAATATTCTCAGGGGCCAATAAATCCTGATGGATGGTGCTGGGGGAGGGCAGAAAGGGAAAAACGGGAAGCCAGATGTTACATGCGCCGATGTTTTCCCATGTTTTCGACTGAGATGCTTCTTTAGGATCTTGAGTCTAAACTAACCATTTGCCATGGAGAAATTACCTTTCATACTTACATCAAGGGGAAATGTATCAGTAGATACAAACTAAGGGTTAGATGAAAGAATAAAAGCTTCATTACAATATACAGAAACATTGGTTTAAGATGAAATTCTAGTGTAGAATTAAAGATTTTTTAAGCAGCACTTGGTTTGGACCAGCAGCTTATAAAAAGTGGTGAAAAGCAGAAAAGAGCAGCCAAGTGAGCCGGTGCGGTGAAGCAGTCAAGAACACAGGACTGGGACTCAAGCGATGTGGGTTCTAGTCCCACTCAGCCATGGAGCCAACTGGGTAACTTTGGGCCAGTTACAGATTCTCGGCCCAGACTACTTCACAAGGTTATTCTCATGAGGATAAAATTGAGAGCAGGAGGAGAATTATGTAAGCCTCCTTGAATTCTTTGGAAGGAAAAAGGTAGGATAGAAATACTAAATAAATACATAAACAGCATATGTGCACACTAGGTAAGGATGTGGGAGAAGAATAAGGAAGCTAAGGAGCATGTGGAAGGGCTAATTGCAGTGGGCAAACTCCAGGATGATGTGGATTTTCAGTGACACAGACAGAAGGTTATATGGTGAATAGCAGAGAATACGTTACCTTTTTTGTTTGTTTGTTTAGTCGGAAAGTCATGTCTGACCCATCACAACCCCATGGACAATATTTCTCCAGGCTCTCCTGTCCTCCACCATCCCCCGGAGTCTACCCAAGCCCTCACTAACCACCCCAGTGACTCCATCTGGCCACCTCAACCTCTGCCATTGCCTTCTCCTTTTGCTTTCTAGCATTTCCAACATCAGGGTCTTCTCCAGTTAATCCTTCCTTTTCATTAGTTGGCCAAACTATTTGAGTTTCATCAATAGTAACTGACCAAAGAGATCTAACTAAAGAACAGTAAGGGTTGATTTCCTTTAAGATTGACTAATTTGATCTCTATGCAGTCTGAGGGACTCTTTACTGTCCATGGGGTTTTCATGGCAAAGATACTGGAGTAGGTTGTCATTTCCTTCTCCTGTGGATCACCTTTTGTCAGAGCTCTCTGATGTGACCTGTCCATTTTGGGTGCTCCCGTATGGCATAGCTCATAGCTTCATTGCACTATGCAAGCCCCTTCACCACAGCAAGGCAGTGATCCATGAAGGTGATATATGTTACCACGACTGGATTAAAGGAAGAAAGGGATTGTCCTTTTCTGGTAGGTACTATATTTCTCTTTGGGGCTCATGGAGTTACCCTAGGGATCAAGATATCAGGGCTTGCTTAGATTACCTGTGGTGAAGAGCTGAGGGCACCTGAAACCTGCAACCTTCTAAAGGTTTTCCAGTTGTTGCTGCCAAGCAGTGAATTCTCTGCTATATTGATATTGCAAAATACTACATGTGGATGATTAGGAGAACTCAGGAAGAGGATAGGAGGATAAAAACTGGAGGAAGTTCAGAGGGTATATTTTACAGATGCTGTTAGATAATTCTGTTTACACTAATGAGAATGAGGCCTTAGACAAAGAATGTTCTATACCACAGGTGAGATGCAAAACTGAAAAAAAAGCGTTCTGAGTACCTAAGCTCTCTTGTCATAGGTGCTTTACACAAAACTTACTCAACCTTTTGGTAATAGGAATTGTTTGGGCAGCCCTGGGGGGAAGTTCCTAATTTTAATGACTGTGGATGAATTCTAGTGTTTTTAATCATAGCAGCGCCTTCAGGTTTCCTCCTTGACAAGGCTCTGAATTAGCCAGTTCAGGAGGTATCTTGTGTAACTTGGTTAGGTTATGACCAAGTGATCAGAGAGATGTCTGCATGTTCTGGAAGAAATGCATAGGTGGTGGGCTCCCTGGTGAGAGTCCCTCCCGTTAATTGAGTTTGAAGTCAGTCTGTGCTGGCTG
The DNA here is from genome assembly GCF_004798865.1 of Varanus komodoensis. Taxonomy (NCBI): domain Eukaryota; kingdom Metazoa; phylum Chordata; class Lepidosauria; order Squamata; family Varanidae; genus Varanus; species Varanus komodoensis. The sequence continues at coordinate 11,094,192 of NW_025335627.1, forward strand.
ATCTAAGCCCTTGCTTAGTTAGCCTTTCCAGAAAGAATAGTGATTTAGAGGTGTGATTCTTGGGCTATACTTGAGGCGGCAGAGAGGCTGAAGCCCTTGGTAAAAATGGGCAGGAGGAAGGGAGGACAAATGGAATGAAGTATCCTCAAAGAAGGGATGGCTGGCTTTTGATCTACTTGAGATGAAAGGTGAAAGTGAATTAGTGGTGTGGCAAAAATAGCCGTATCAGTCAATTTCAGACAAAAGACGGGGAGGCAGCACAACTGACTAATGCTGAACGGGAACAGTTTACGCTGCAACATTTTGCTGTAATTTCCACTTGTAAACTCTAAATAATTTTTACTCTGAACTCTTGCCAGTGATTAAATCTGAGAAAAACAAATGAATAAACAGTTTCAAATGCAATTTTTGTCATAGAACTTAAAATCTAAGTTTTAAATCTAAGAACCAATCAGTATATTGATGGGTAATAGACATACTCATATCTGTAAATATTGTTACATTTTAGTCACAGAAGACAACCTGGAGCAATTTTGCTGTTTGAGATGAAATGCATGCCCCTGATTCTGTGTGCTGAAGCTGAATAGCCTTAATGTTGATACGGCTTAGCTGTGGTGGCAGGGTGGCGCTCTCCACTGCCCCTGAAGGCAACAGACCAGCTTAGGGGCATATAAAGGTGCACATGCAGCTCTCTCCACCCAGCACTTGCTGCTCTCCTTCCCGTTCTGCTGCCTCACCCCATTGAACTGCAGGGCCAGTCCTGATCTGAACTCTGGATTTGAAGGGAAAGAAGTGCTTCATTTAGGGAGAACAGTCATTTGTTACAAGATATATGGCTCCATTCTTGGCTGCTCTTCATTCTGCCTCTTTGCTTTGGAAGTTTCAGAAGGAACTTGCAATATGGGCTCTGCAATTTAAAAAAAAGAAATAACAGAAAATCCAAAACATGTAACTTTTTGAGTGCAAGTACATGCATAATGAGACATGATTGTACACATTCAACAGCATTTCTTGTAAGTTTCATTTTTATTTGCTTTTGTGCCAGGCTTCTTCATTGTTTTCTATGTCCAATGCATTTGCAAATCAGTTTGAGGCTTTGGTGAGAGGAAATGTTAAGCAATGCAAAATTGATCTGAACAATTCTAAGTTTACTCAGATAACATGAATGTGATTGTAGATCACACATTTATTTTAGGAAATAGAGGGGACAGAGAGAGAGAGAGAGAGATACAAACTCACTGAAGGCATTTTTCCTTGCCTTTATATGTATGTTTATCTTGGCATAGGGAAACATGGTTTAGGTAAAGGGATTGATACTAGAAGGTAGCACTGGAATCATTGGTAGAGGCTAAACCAGTGATGGTGAACCTTTTAAAGACCAAGTGTCCAAATTGCAACCCAAAACTCATTTATCGCAGAGTGCCAACACTGCAATAAAACCTGAATACTGAGGTTTTAGTTTAGGAAAAAAACAACTCACAGCCAGTCCAAGCTTCTCTCTCTCTCTCTCTCTCTCTCTCTCTCTCTCTCTCTCTCTCTCTCTCTCTCTCTCTCTCCTTGGCAGCACACTGACTGGCCATGTGAAAGCTCAGATGAGTTGTGGCTAATGAGTTGTGGCTCATGACATCATTGCTTGGTGCCACTACTCCTTTCCGAGCATGCTCATGGCCCCTGTGTGCGCTGCTATCCGATGCTCTGCTGCTGGGGTGAAGCTGGGGCGACTTGGCTCGTGTGCTGACAGAGAGGGCTCTGTGCGCCTGCTGTGGCACGCGTGCCACGGGTTCACCATCACTGGGCTAGACAAATCTAACCATTGCTTAAATAGGGAGGAAGCCACCTCATGTAAGTCACCTCGGGTTCCTTGTGGAGTGCTTCAACTAAGGGACATTATGGAAGTGAAATTGATAACGCTAATAATAATTGTGGGATATAAATGTGACATTGAGGGGGAGAAGGAGGTACTTGCTCAAGGGCTTCATAAAATAACAAACTGCTTTGGAAATTAGGAAATAAGTGCTGTCATTGGGATATTTATTCACTTCTGCATTTAGTTGGTGTCTTTTATAAAGTTTTTTTTAAATAAAAGAACATATTAATGTGAATTACTAATATAGTAATATATACCATACTATCTGTGTTAATGGAGGAGAAGCTCCTCCTCTTTTGTGCTACTAGCATCTTGTGTTAGCTGAAACAATTTACACCCTACTGATTTGGGGGCAGGAGTGAATATTTCACTGTGGACCTAGTGCCACAAAGCTGCTCTATCATCATGCTAGGAAGATAATGTTTTGTGTCACTGTTGCCCCAGCTCCAGCAGCAGCCTCCTCCACTAACAGCCAGAAGCTGTTGAGCTGGTCTGACTGGGTGGAACCTGCAAGAATCATGGAAACTGTAGTAGATACTTCCAAATGAAGATATTTTGAAATATTTTAACAGTTGCCCTCTTTTATTATGTAGGTTGCATTCATTGCTTTTTTTGGTACATAAATATTCTAAATCAATGCATGGTTAATCAAGTAGCACTCATGAAGTCACTGTCATCATTTCCCCATAACTTGTAATACTGTGTCAAAAGCCACTTGTTCTTGACACAGGGGTACTGTTAAACACAATTTATGTCTATATGCCTGCACATCCCTGTTCCTATGAGTGGAGGTGAACAGCAAAGATTTTAGTAGGGCTTATGGATGAGGCTGGGAAAAGAAACTGAAGAACAGTGCTTGGTTTCTCCAGTGTTATCCACAATCTCCACTGAGAATTTCTTCCACTCTACTTATTTTCAAATTCCCATGGCTCAGAAGCCACTGGCAATACACGGAAGATTCTATCTGCATTTATCAGGAAATAAACACCACAACACTCAACAGGAGGACTTAACTTTCCAGTAATCATGCATAGGGCTCCACTTCCAGCAGACTATCTTCTGTTTCTGTGCAAAGTTTTCTTTGGAATGGGCCAATTTCCAGGGGTTTCAGGCATTGTGGGAAACTTTGGCTTATTTAGGGGTGCTGAGGACTATTCAGATATATGGATTTCAAGCATCATCTTATTACTGTAAAATACACTTTCTTGCTTTCATCTCTTGCCCTAAATTGAAGGACCTGTTTTTCACAGCACTTTCTTTCAATTACTTAAATAGGTATACAGTAAAAATATTATTGCTGTTCTGAGATATATGTGACTTCATGGCTTTCCCTTTTCCCAGATAATTTAGCATGTTATGCTCATTATTTGCAAAGTCAAAGCTTCGGTGCTTTTGTATTATCATTTTGTCTCTTGATCAGAGAAGAGAAAATTGTGCAGTTGCATGTTTGTTTCTTTTGACACAGTTGAAGCATCAAAAATCTGTACTTTAGGCATAGCTGTGAAAAAACATTTACGGTGGCTTTGTGCTATAGTAGATTACTGTCTGAAAAGCTCACATTTGGACTGAAAGATCCTGGGCCTGAATTGGTGCTGGAAGTCCTATCCTAGAATTCTTTGTGTGGAAAACAGCAGTTTTCCAATCTTGATATTGAATACCCCTTTATGAAACCTGCAATTTAATCCTAGTTTAAGCCATTTGTAATTGGAAATGTGCTGTGTGTGTGTGTGTGTGTGTTTGAGAGGAGGCTTCAGGTGTGTGACCTCAGTCTATTTCTTGGCTAGCTAATTCACATGGAGATAATGCAGCATGACCAAATACCTGGCCAGGTCCTTTGCTAAAGCACTGGCTGCTCTGTTGGTTGACACATCAAGTAGGGAGCCCGCTTCGTTCTGCCCTGACTTCTTCCAGACAAAGGTGTCAGCTGAGGAAGTGCTTCTCCAGCCAGTTCCTTGGTTGGAGAGTTGGCTTACTTCGCCTTGAGCTTTCTCCAGCTAGGGAAGGCCTGGGCAGCACAAAGCCCCCCAATGGGATGTCCTCACTCCTCTGTTTATCTCCCACATGCTCAGGGAAGGCAGGTGTGTGTGAAAAAGTCACTTTCCTGCCCACTGTCCCTCCTGACCAGGAGGGGCCACACCCAAGGCCCCACAGGCTAGTTGGGCCACCCTGGTGGGCGATGTTTGACCCAAAGTCTGGAGGCTCCTGATCCATGTTCCTGTGCAGGGTTATTTTCAGCCAAGGACATGCGATTTGTAGTGTGGTTCAGGGCTTGCGAAGAGAAGTTGTTTTTGGGGAGGAGAAGGGAAAGGGAAGGAAGAAGAATGCTGCTCTTTTCTACATGCCTGAAATCTCTTGCTTTCTTGTACATAGCTAAAAGATGTGAGTTTGTCCATTGTAAACCGAGGCACTTTATTGGATTCATAGCATTGGGGTGGTGGCAGTGGGGGTTGGGGACTGTCTGAAGAGGAGGGCAGGAAAAGATGTCCATTTTCTTTCTGAAGATGCCTTATATAGTTTACAGAGTTTTTTTCCGTGGCATATTTCCTCAATCCCTTATTTCTCTTTGCCCCCTTCTTTCAACAAGGCAATAAACTGTTAGGTACTCTTAAACTGAAACTCTGTAACTCTTTTGAATGTTTGCATTGGGGAACAAAATTAAAGCAGTACATAATGAAAAAGTTAGGTACTCCAAGCAGGCTAATTTTCTCCTCATATTTATTCCCTTCCTAGATAGCAGCTTCAGTATGCAAATATGCTTGAAACATGCCAGGGGCCTAGCAGACTGCAACATTTAGGTTCTTTTGTTTCTATGGCAGAGCACACTGCGAAGTTTTTTTTGGAGATTGCCCACACCTTCCTCAGATACCTGTTAAAATGCAATCATGAACATTTTCCAGACATGTTTTAAGAATTTCTTCTTTGGCAGGATTACATGGGGTTCATTGTAATTCAGTTTAAAAATGGTGATGGTTCAGTTTAAAGTGGTCTCTGGTGTGAAGGGTGCATTCTTTAATGTTTAGTAGGGTTTTTTAAACAACGTACTGAATTCTGCCTGGAAGATGATAAGGAATCAGTGCAGATGTGGGGATAGTGTTGTAGCCATGTGGAACTGGGGGAAAGAACTGTATGTTGCATAAATAATATGTCTGAAATTTTGTAAAACTGTGTTTATTATTATTATTCCATTACATTTCTATACCACCTGTAGCCAAAGCTCTCTGGGTGGTTCACAATAATCAAGTCACCTATCCAGATTTCACCTGTCATACTCCCATGCCATCTCACTCCTTTAAATAAATGATAAATAAATAAATGATTATCACTTTGTCCACTTTGAAAGCAATGGGTTTATTGACTGATTCAGCCACCCTTTCACAACCTGGTGCCAACTTGCAGAATTTCTGATAATTGCTTATGCTTGCTGGGACTGATGGGAGTTGAAGTCCAAAAGATGTGAAGGCACTAGTTTGGGCAAGCTGGATTAAGTATTCAGTAGAGTGCAAATAATTTGTACATATCCCTTCAGTTTTAGTCTATTGTAATGTGGGAAGAAGTGGTATGAAGGCTGTATTGCTATTTCTTTCATTATGTATCTGGGCATTGGCAAGATTTTAAAGACAGTGCCATGTTTCACATAATGTTTTATAAGAAATTATTCAAATAATGTTGCCAAGGCAGAGGGAGACATCACAGTATTTTAAGGATGCTAATGAACTTATAACTTAACCCTCTTCCAGCATGCAGCCCATATTTATGCTTGCATTGGTGAGATAGAAGTGTTATCAAAGAGATAAGGCCATTGACCATCTGTCAACAGATGATGTATAACTTATGCAATGTACTGTACACCTTTGTGATCCTTGTCACAATAATCCAAATGCTAAAGAGGGCAAAATTTGTAACAAAGACTTTCATTATAAAGATAGTTTTTCCTACCAAAGAGGCATACATAAGTGGAACTATATAAGATTTCATTTTGACACCCAAAGAATATAATAATAAAAAAAAAGATTCAAACAATATAATACAGGACCCTGCCCCAAGGAGCTTACCATTTAATATTTAAACAGTGGAGATGGCAACAGATGCTAGGGCAGCAAAGAAGGGGCAAAAGGGAAGATATGGAAAAAGCTATATGTAAAGCTACCAAAATGCAACAATAAGTGGTACTTCTGAAGTTGCTTCTGGTGATCATAGCAACTGCTGACGAAATATTATTTGTGAAATCCCAATGAAAATCCCAGTTCTCTTAGCCCACTTAGCTTCATCTTCTCATATAAACTGAAGCTGTGCCAGAATAATAAAATACACTGTAAGATGTCCTTAGGTCTCTTCCATATCCATTTGCTACAATACATTTTACTTACCATCTTCGAATTAAATCTGTAGCCTGAACCTTGATCCAAACTGCATTTGTTAAGTTGTCTAACCAAGCAATCAGCAATACCATTGAGGAACTAAAGCAGTACATATAACTTCTTTGATTTGATACAGGGGTTGCAAGCTCCTTCCTGCTCTTGGAACCCTTCAAAGATGGGGGACAATTTTTTTCCTCTCCCATACATGAGTGGAAGCACTTTCTGTTCATGTGGTGTTTACATGCATGCAATAAATTTCACAAGATTAACAAAGCATCCCTTTTCTAGCCTCCCCATTCAAGCTGTCTTACAAAATGAGGCAAATATAGGAACATCAGGTCATGTACCTTAATTAGGTATGAACTTCTGGCAGTCTCAATGTAACAAGGATATAACAGATTTGGTTGACCACAATGTGGCAGGAGTTCCTGGGTGTTTGCTGCTTGTTTGCAATGTAGATTCATCTAAGTAGTAGCAACCCTTCAATTTCCACATTGTAATATCGAATGTTAAAATGCACATCTTTAAATCTCTTTAGAGTTCGACACACTCACCTTCAGAAGAATGGGATTTTCCTACATACACTGAAGCACTGACATCTCAGAAAGCAAAATTAGTTTTCAGGTATGAATCCATTTATATTCTTTTTCTAGTTGCATTGTTCCCTATCTCTCCTAGACTTCAAATAACCCAGACATCTGTACAAGTATGTGTATGTGGGTGGATATATATGTACAAACACGCACACACACAGAATATACATATCTTTCAACATGGTGCCTGTTATAGATTAGATATGTTTTTTCCTTCAAACTATTGAAAAAGGCGAATACTGTGAAAAATAGTAGCACTACATAGATTCAGATTGGTTTGAAAGCCTCTTCATTTGTCTTCTCACTGTAATCAGATCTGAGAGCATCAGTTCCTTGTTAAAAGCTGGTAAGAGGAGGGGAAAGACTGGATTTGGGTTTGCTTTGCCCATTTGCCAGTCTTCTTCTCTGTGCTGATATTGGCCATGGAGAGTTGGTGAAGTAGGCAAGGGAACATGTAACACCATGTCTGCCTTGCCCCACAACTAATAGCAACCACAGGGAGAATTGTATTTGAGGAAACAACAGCACAGGTGGGGAAAGAGTTAACCCTCTCATTGCTACATCCCCATTGTAGTTCACACACAGGCACACCTTCTGTGTGGAGTTCGTTTGCTTGTTTGTTTAAGATCTGTTTGTGACTCTTTTGCATCAAATGCAGTTGGGTCTTTACTGTTGTATATGCTACATGTTCAGAACAGAAAAAGTGACATGATGCTAAATAGTCAAACCCAAAATATGTATTTATTTGTGGCATTTCTGCACTGCTTTGTATAATAAAATTTATAAGTGGTTCACATATTAATATTAAAACCACCTTAGACTAATTGGAAGCAATTCTGGTTACAATAATATCACCAAGCAATACAAGTAGCAGTAAACAGCAAAATGATTTACAAGCCAGGAAGGCCTGGGTGAACAAGTGTGTTTTCAGAAGTCATTTAAAGTATGCTGTATTCTCTACCTTCTGAACTGTATGGAGGAGGTTTTTCCAAACAAGAGGTGCACGCACATACATACATACATACATATATATATATGAAGGCTGTCTGCTAGATATCCTTTTCCCAAGTTTTCTAGGGCTTTGTATGACAATAACACAAGCTGTAGGAAGTTAGTAAAGTTTTGGTCGCACAGGTCTTATGTGAGCATAGCTGGGTATTCCAGTCAGCACCCCAGCTGCTGCATCCTGCACTGGCTACTGCTTCCGAACCAGCCACAAGGGTTACAGTAGCATAAATGAGGTCACATGTGCATGGATCACCATGCTTAGGCTGGATAAGCAGGCATAGTAACCAAAGTTATGCTGGGCTACCAAAGTCACCTGGGTCTCTCATGACAGAGATGCACCTCCAAACAATATATCAGCTCCTTTGCAGGTTCCCAACCTCCATTCCCAGACCAGGGCACTGCCAACCAGTTAGGGTCTATCTTATTAAGATTCAGCTGATTAGACCTCATTCAAGCCATAACTTCACTCAGGCATCAGATCTTACTATGAATGGTCTGTCAGTTTCCTGGTGACACCTTGCCTCAAATCTCCTAATGACTTCATGTGGATATGCATAGAAACATAGAAACAGAGCAAGTCAGAAGGGGTCTCCCAGGCCATCTAGTCTGACCTCCGGCACCAGCCAGCTCCGCTCACAACATGACCACCATGTGCATGTCCAGCCTATCCTTGAACACCCACACCGATGGGGCCTCACGAACTCTCGTGGAAGCCCATTCCACACCCTCGGGGTCCTGACTGTCAGGAAGTGCTTCCTGGCATCCAAATGGAACCTTGGTTCTCTGAGCTTTGTTCCTTTGGAGCGTGTCCTGCCTTCCTCTGCAGGGGAGAACAGATCTCTACCCATCTCCATTTGGCATCCCCTCACATACCTGTATGTTGCCAACACATCCCCTCTGAGTCTCCTCTTCTCCAGGCTGAAGAGACCCAGTTCCCTCAGTCTCGCCTCATACGGCATCCCCTGCAAACCGGCCACCAACCTTGAGGCCCTACGCTGCACTGACTCTAACCTGTCTATATCCTTTCTGTAATGAGGGGCCCAAAACTGAGCACAATACTCCAGTTGCGGGCGCACCAGAGTTGTATACAGTGGTAGTAATACCTCTCTTGATCTAGAAGCCACATTTCTAGCTATGCAACCAAGGGTGGCATTCGCCCTCTTGACCACCGCATCACACTGCTGACTCATGTTTAGCCTGCAGTCAACCAGCACCCCAAGGTCCCTTTCACAAGTGCTGCTCTCCAGCCACTTGTCCCCTAACCTGTACTTATGACACCTATTCCGATGCCCCAAGTGCAAGACCTTGCACTTATCCACATTGAATGCCATCCTGTTGTCTCCTGCCTGCTTCCATCGTCTGTCCAGATCCTTTTGGAACTGGAGTACCTGCTCCTCAGTTGTGGCCACTGCTCCAGTTTTAGTGTCATCTGTGAATTTGATCAGCAGACTGTTCACCCCTTCTTCCATGTCGTTAATGAAAAGATTAAACAGGATCGGCCCCAGGACAGAGCCCTGGGGGACCCTGCTTGTCACTGGCTGCCATCCCGATGATTCCCCACTAATGGTTACCTTCTGCTTTCGGTCAGTCAACCATGCCCTAATCCACCGGACAGCGCTTTGGTGTATCCCAAAACTCCTCAGTTTCTCCACCAGGATATCATGGGGCACTTTGTCAAAGGCCTTGCTGAAATCCAGGTATACCACATCCCTTGCATCACCTCCATCTAGCCATCTCAAAACCTTGTCATAGAATTCCACAAGGTTTGTCTGGCAGGACCTGTTTTTGCGGAAGCCGTGTTGTGTGGCTGTCAGCCTCCCTTCCCTATCTAGCATCACTAGATCTCTCTCTATTATGAGCCTTTCCATTGTTTTTCCTACAATAGACGTAAGGCTAAGTGGTCTATAATTCCCCATGTCCTTTCTACTACCCTTTTTGAAAATTGGGACCACTGATGCCACCCTCCAGTCCTCTGGAACTTCACCCGTTCTCCACGAGGCCTCAAAAATGGAGGCCAGCGGGTGTGAGAGAACCTCTGCCAACTCTCTAAGTACTCTCGGGTGTAACCCGTCAGGGCCTGGCGCCTTTGTAATGTCCAATGCCCTGTGGAGCCCCTCGACTTCAAGGGGGGTGACTCTAATCTGTGTCCCTAAGTCCCCAGCCTCTTCTAATCTCCTATGCAAATATCCCCTGTCCTGCTTTGGGGAGAACACAGAGGCAAAATAGTCATTTAGCATCTGTGCCTGTTCCCTCATATCAGTCACTGGATCCCCTTCCTCCTTATTTAGTGGTCCCACCACTTGTCTCCCCTTCCTCTTGCTATTTGCATGCTGAAAGAAGCCCTTTTTGTTGCTCTTGATATTCTTGGCAAGTCTCAGCTCGTATCAGCCTTAGCCTTGCAAAGAATCCTTCTGGAACGGGCCTCCTCCTCCCGGTATACCCTTTTGTCTATTTGCCCCAGTACGCATTTCCTATGGAGGTCCCTCTTTCGTCTAATCCTTTTAACCACCTCCTTTTGCATCCATGGCGGCACTCTCCTCCGCCTCCCCACCTTACTGACTAGAGGTATCATCATGGCTTGTGCCTCCAAAACCTCCCTTTTGAGTGCTATCCACCCCTCCTCAACTCGCTTACCTTCCAGTAACCTATCCCAGGAGACCTTCCCCAATCTGGCCTTCAGTTGGCCAAAGCTGGCCCTCTTGAAGTCCCAGCTTCTAGTGCTCGACCTGCTGCCCGTCCACAGTCCCCTGATCTCAAAGCAAAGGATGGAGTGATCACTCACATCCAGA